>NC_091297.1:51958607-52045238 GCF_038502225.1 Cherax quadricarinatus
TCTCCTCCCCTTCCCTCTGTAATATATCACCTCCCTCCTTCCTGACTCTCTCCTTCCCTTCCCTCTGCAATATATCACCTCCCTCCTTCCTGACTCTCTCCTTCCCTTCCCTTTGCAATATATCACCTCACTCCTTCCTGACTCTCTCCATCCCTTCCCTCTGCAATATATCACCTCCCTCCCTCCTGACTCTCTCCTTCCCTTCCCTCTGCAATATATCACCTCCCTCCCTCCTGACTCTCTCCTTCCCTTCCCTCTGCAATATATCACCTCCCTCCCTCATGACTCTCTCCTTCCCTTCCCTCTGCAATATATCACCTCCCTTCCTCCTGACTCTCTCCTTCCCTTCCCTCTGCAATATATCACCTCCCTTCCTCCTGACTCTCTCCTTCCCTTCCCTCTGCAATATATCATCTCCCTTCCTCCTGACTCTCTCCTTCCCTTCCCTCTGCAATATATCACCTCCCTTCCTCCTGACTCTCTCCTTCCCTTCACTCTGCAATATATCACCTCCATCCCTCCTGACTCTCTCCTTCCCTTCCCTCTGCAATATATCACCTCCCTCCCTCCTGACTCTCTCCTTCCCTTCCCTTTGCAATATATCACCTCCCTCCCTCCTGACTCTCTCCTTCCCTTCCCTCTGCAATATATCACCTCCCTTCCTCCTGACTCTCTCCTTCCTTTCCCTCTGCAATATATCGCCTCCCTCCCACCTGACTCTCTACTTCCCTTCCCTTTGCAATATATCACCTCCCACCCTCCTGATACTCTCCTTCCCTTCCCTCTGCAATATATCGCCTCCCTCTCCTGACTCCTCTTCCCTCCCTTGCAATATACTACCTCCCTCCTGACTCTCTCCTTCCCTTCCCTGCAATATATCACCTCCCTCCCTCCCTCCTGACTCCTCCTTTCCTTCCCTCTGACTCCCTCCCTCCTGACTCTCTCCTTCCCTTTCCTCGGCAATATATCACCTCCCTCCCTCCCTCCTGACTCTCTCCTTCCCTTCCCTCGGCAATATATCACCTCCCTCCCTCCATACTGACTCTCTCCTTCCCTTCCCTCTGCAATAAATCACCTCCCACCCTCCTGATACTCTCCTTCCCTTCCCTCGGCAATATATCACCTCCCTCCCTCCTGACTCTCTCCTTCCCTTCACTCTGCAATATATCACCTCACTCCCTCCTGACTTTCTCCTTCCCTTCCCTCTGCTATATATCACCTCCATCCCTCCTGACTCTCTCCTTCCCTTACCTCGGCAATATATCACCTCCCTCCCTCCTGACTCTCTCCTTCCCTTCCCTCTGCAATATATCACCTCCCTCCCTCCTGACTCTCTCCTTCCCTTCCCTCGGCAATATATCACCTCCCTCCCTCCTGACTCTCTCTTTCCCTTCACTCTGCAATATATCACCTCCCTCCCTCCTGACTCTCTCCTTCCCATCCCTCTGCAATATATCACCTCCCTCCCTCCTGACTCTCTCCTTCCCTTCCCTCTGCAATATATCACCTCCCTCCCTCCTGTCTCTCTCCTTCCCTTCCCTCGGCAATTTATCACCTCCCTCCCTCCTGACTCTCTCCTTCCCTTCCCTCTGCAATATATCACCTCCCTCCCTCCTGACTCTCTCCTTCCCTTCCCTCTGCAATATATCACCTCCCTCCCTCCTGACTCTCTCCTTCCCTTCCCTCGGCAATTTATCACCTCCCTCCCTCCTGACTCTCTCCTTCCCTTCCCTCTGCAATATATCACCTCCCTCTCTCCCTCTGCAATATATCACTCTCCCTCTGACTTCTCTTCCCTCTGCAATATATCACCTCCCTCCCTCCTGACTCTCTCCTTCCCTTCCCTCTGCAATATATCACCTCCCTCCCTCCTGACTCTCTCCTTCCCTTCCCTCTGCAATATATCACCTCCCTCCCTCCTGACTCTCTCCTTCCCTTCCCTCTGCAATATATCACCTCCCTCCCTCCTGACTCTCTCCTTCCCTTCCCTCTGCAATATATCACCTCCCTCCCTCCTGACTCTCTCCTTCCCTTCCCTCTGCAATATATCACCTCCCTCCCTCCTGACTCTCTCCCTCCCTTCCCTCTGCAATATATCACCTCCCTCCCTCCTGACTCTCTCCTTCCCTTCCCTCGGCAATATATCACCTCCCTCCCTCCTGACTCTCTCCTTCCCTTCCCTCTGCAATATATCACCTCCCTCCCTCCTGACTCTCTCCTTCCCTTCCCACGGCAATATATCACCTCCCTCCCTCCTGACTCTCTCCTTCCCTTCCCTCGGCAATATATCACCTCCCTCCCTCCTGACTCTCTCCTTCCCTTCCCTCGGCAATATATCACCTCCCTCCCTCCTGACTCTCTCCTCCCATTCCCTCTGCAATATATCACCTCCCTCCCTCCTGACTCTCTTCTTCCTTTCCCACTGCAATATTTCACCTCCCTCCCTCCTGACTCTCTCCTTCCCTTCCCTCTGCAATATTTCACCTCCCTCCCTCCTGACTCTCTCCTTCCCTTCCCTCGGCAATATATCACCTCCCTCCCTTCTGACTCTCTCCTTCCCTTCCCTCGGCAATATGTCACCTCCCTCCTGAGTCTCTCCTTCCCTTCCCTCGGCAATATATCACCTCCCTCCCTCCTGACTCTCTCCTTCCCTTCCCTCTGCAATATATCACCTCCCTCCCTCCTGACTCTCTTCTTCCCCTCCCTCGGCAATATATCACCTCCCTCCCTCCTGACTCTCTCCTTCCCTTCCCTCTGCAATATTTCACCTCTCTCCCTCCTGACTCTCTTCTTCCCTTCCCTCGGCAATATATCACCTCCCTCCCTCCTGACTCTCTCCTTCCCTTCCCGCTGCAATATATCACCTCCCTCCCTCCTGACTCTTTTCTTCCCTTCCCTCGGCAATATATCACCTCCCTCCCTCCTGACTCTCTCCTTCCCTTCCCTCGGCAATATAGCACCTTCCTCCCTTCTGACTCTCTCCTTCCCTTCCCTCGGCAATATATCACCTCTCTCCCTCCTGACACTATCCTTCCATTCCTTCGGCAATATATCACCTCCCTCCCTTCTGACTCTGTCCTTCCCTTCCCTCTGCAATATATCACCTCCCTCCCTCGTGACTCTCTCCTTCCCTTCCCTCTGCAATACATCACCTCCCACCCTTCTGACTCTCTCCTTCCCTTCCCTCGGCAATATATCACCACCCTCCTTTCTGACTCTCTCCTTCCCTTCCCTCGGCAATATATCACCTCCCTCCCTTCTGACTCTCTCCTTCCCTTCCCTCTACAATATATCACCTCCCTCCCACCTGACTCTCTCCTTCCCTTCCCACTGCAATATATCACCTCCCTCCCTCCTGACTCTCCCCTTCCCTTCCCTCGGCAATATATCACCTCCCTCCCTCCTGACTCTCTCCTTCCCTTCCCTCTGCAGTATATCACCTCCCTCCCTCCTGACTCTCTCCTTCCCTTCCCTCTGCAGTATATCACCTCCCTCCCTCCTGACTCTCTCCTTCCCTTCCCTCTGCAATATATCACCTCCCTCCCTCCTGACTCTTTTCTTCCCTTCCCTCTGCAATATATCACCTCCCTCCCTCCTGACTCTCTCCATCCCTTATCTCGGCAATATATCACCTCCCTCCCACCTGACTCTCTCCTTCCCTTCCCTCTGCAATAAATCACCTCCTTCCCTCCTGACTCTGTCCTTCCCTTCCCTCTGCAATATATCACTTCCCTCCATCCTGACTCTCTCCTTCCCTTCCCTCTGCATAATATCGCCTCCCTCCCTCCTGACTCTCTCCTTCCCTTCCCTCTGCAATATATCACCTCCCTCCCTCCTGACTCTCTCCTTCCCTTCCCTCTGCAATATATCACCTCCCTCCCTCCTGACTCTCTCCTTCCCTTCCCTCTGCAATATATCACCTCTCTCCCTCCTGACTCTCTCCTTACCTTCCCTCGGCAATATATCACCTCCCTCCCTCCTGACTCTCTCCTTCCCTTCCGCCTTGAAAATCTCACCTCCCTCCCACCTGAATCTATCCTTCCCTTCCCTCGGCAATATATCACCTCCCTCCCTTCTGACTCTCTCCTTCCCTTCCCTCGGCAATATATCACCTCCCTCCCTCCTGACACTGTCCTTCCCTTCACTCTGCAATATATCACCTGCGTCCCTCCTGACTCTCTCCTTCCCTTCCCTAGGCAATATATCAACTACCTCCCTCCTGAATCTCTCCTTCCCTTCCCTCGGCAATATATCACCTCCCTCCCTTCTGACTCTCTCCTTCCCTTCCCTCGGCAATATATCACCTCCCTCCCTCCTGACTCTCTCCTTTCCTTCCCTCTGCAATATATCACTGCCCTCCTTCTTGACTCTCTCCTTCCCTTCCCTCGGCAATATATCACCTTCCTCCCTTCTGACTCTCTCCTTCCCTTCCCTCTGCAATATATCACCTCCCTATCTCGTGACTCTCTCCTTCCCTTCCCTCTGCAATATATCACCTCCCTCCCTCCTGACTCTCTCCTTCCCTTCCTTCTGCATTATGTCACCTCCCTCCCTCCTGACTCTCTCCTTCCCTTCCCTCTGCAATATATCACCTCCCTCCCACCTGACTCTCTCCTTCCCTTCCTTCTGCAATATAATACCTCCCTCCCTCCTGACTCTCTCCTTCCCTTCCCTCTGCAATATATCACCTCCCTCCCACCTGACTCTCTCCTTCCCTTCCCTCTGCAATATATCACCTCCCTCCCTCGTGACTCTCTCCTTCCCTTCCCTTGGCAACATATCACCTCCCTCCCTCCTGACTCTCTCCTTCCCTTCTCTCTGCAATATATCACCTCCCTCCCTCCTGACTCTCTCCTTCCCTTTCCTCTGCAATATATCACCTCCCTATCTCCTGACTCTCTCCTTCCCTTCCCTCTGCAATATATCACCTCCCTCCCTCCTGACTCTCTCCTTCCCTTCCCTCTGCAATATATCACCTCCCTCCCTCCTGACTCTCTCCTTCCCTTTCCTCTGCAATATATCACCTCCCTCCCTCCTGACTCTCTCCTTCCCTTCCCTCTGCAATATATCACCTCCCTTCCTCCTGACTCTCTCCTTCCCTTCATTCCGCAATATGTCACCTCCCTCCCTCCTGACTCTCTACTTTCCTTCCCTCGGCAATATATCACCTCCCTCCCTCCTGACTCTCTCCATCCCTTTCCTCTGCAATATATCACCTCCCTCCCTCCTGACTCTCTCCTTCCCTATCCTCTGCAATATATCACCACCCTCCTTCCTTACTCTCTCCTTCGCTTCCCTTTGCAATATATCACCTCCCTCCCTTCTGACCCTCTCCTTTCCTTCCCTCTGCAATATATCACCGCCCTCCCTCCTAACTCTCTCCTTCCCTTCCCTGTGCAATATATCACCTCCCTCCCTCCTGAACCTCTCCTTCCCTTCCCTCGGCAATATATCACCTCCCTCCCTCCTGACTCTCTCCTTCCCTTCCCTCGGCAATATATCACCTCCCTCCCTCCTGACTCTCTCCTTCCCTTCCCTCTGCAATATATCACCTCCCTCCCTCCTGACTCTCTTCTTCCCTTCCTTCGGCAATATATCACCTCCCTCCCTCCTGACTCTTTCCTTCCCTTCCCTCTACAATATATCACCTCCCACCCTCTTGACTCTCTCCTTCCCTTCCCTCTGCAATATATCACCTATCTCCCTCCTGACTATCTCCTTCCCTTCCCTCGGCAATATATCACGACCCTCCCTCCTGACTCTCTCCTTCCCTTTCTTCTGCAATATATCACCTCCCTCCATCCTGACTCTATCCTTCCCTTCCTTCGGCAATATATCACCTCCCTCCCTCCTGACACTATCATTCCCTTCCCTTGGCAATATATCACCTCCCTCTCTCCTGACTCTCTCCTTCCATTCCCTCGGCAATATATCACCTCCCTCCCTCCCTCCAGGCTCTATCCTTCCCTTCCCTCGGTAATATATCACCTCTCTCCCTCCCTCCCTCCTGACTCACTCCTTCCCTTCCCTTGGCAATGTATCACCTCCCTCTCTCCTGACTCTCTCCTTCCATTCCCTCGGCAATATATCACCTCCCTCCCTCCTGACTCTCCCCTTCCCTACCCTCGGCAATATATCACCTCCCTCCCTCCTGACTCTCTCCTTCCCTTCCCTCGGCAATATATCACCTCCCTCCCTCCTGACTCTCCCCTTCCCTACCCTCGGCAATATATCACCTCCCTCCCTCCTGACTCTCTCCTTCCCTTCCCTCGGCAATAATATATCTACCTCCCTCTACCTCTCTCCCTCCCCCCCTCCTGACTCTCTCCTTCCCTTCTCTCGGCAATATATCACCTCCATCCCACCTGGCTCTCTCCTTCCCTTCCCTCTGCAATAAATCACCTCCCTCCCTCCTGACTCTGTCCTTCCCTTCCCTCTGCAATATATCACCTCCCTCCCTCCTGACACTCTCCATCCCTTCCCTCTGCAATATATCACCTCCCTCCCTCCTGACTCTCTCCTTCCCTTCCCTCTGCAATGAATCACCTCCCTCCATCCTGACTCTCTCCTTCCCTTCCCTCTGCAATATATCACCTCCCTCCATCCTGACTCTCTCCTTCCCTTCCCTCCGCAATATATCTCCTCCCTCCCTCCCGACTCTCTCCTTCCCTTCCCTCTGCAATATATCACCTCCCTCCCTCCTGACTCTCTCCTTACCTTCCCTCTGCAATATATCACCTCCCTCCCTCCTGACTCTCTCCTTCCCTTCCCTCTGCAATATATCACCTCCCTCCATCCTGACTCTCTCCTTCCCTTCCCTCTGCATAATATCGCCTCCCCCCCTCCTGACTATCTCCTTCCCTTCCCTCTGCAATATATCACCTCCCTCCCTCATGACTCTCTCCTTCCCTTCCCTCTGCAATATATCACCTCTCTCCCTCCTGACTCTCTCCTTCCCTTCCCTCGGCAATATATCACCTCCCTCCCTCCTGACTCTCTCCTCTCCTTCCCTCTGCAATATATCACCTCCCTCCCTCCTGACTCTCTCCTTCCCTTCACTCGGCAATATATCACCTCCCTCCCTTCTGACTCTCTCCTTCCCTTCCCTCGGCAATATATCACCTCCCACCCTCCTGACTCCCTCCTTCCCTTCCCTCTGCAATTTATCACGTCCCTCCTTCCTGACTCTCTCCTTCCCTTCCCTCGGCAATATATCACCTCCCTCCCTTCTGACTCTCTCCTTCCCTTCCCTCGGCAATATATCACCTCCCTCCCTCCTGACACTGTCCTTCCCTTCACTCTGCAATATATCACCTGCGTCCCTCCTGACTCTCTCCTTCCCTTCCCTAGGCAATATATCACCTCCCTCCCTCCTGATTCTCTCCTTCCCTTCCCTCTGCAATATATCACCTCCCTCCCTCCTGACTCTATCCTTCCCTTCCCTCGGCAATATATCAACTACCTCCCTCCTGAATCTCTCCTTCCCTTCCCTCTGCAATATATCACCTCCCTCCCTTCTGACTCTCTCCTTCCCTTCCCTCGGCAATATATCACCTCCCACCCTCCTGACTCTCTCCTTTCCTTCACTCTGCAATATATCACTGCCCTCCTTCTTGACTCTCTCCTTCCCTTCCCTCGGCAATATATCACCTTCCTCCCTTCTGACTCTGTCCTTCCCTTCCCTCTGCAATATATCATCTCCCTCCCACCTGACTCTCTCCTTCCCTTCCCTCTGCAATATATCACCTCCCTGCCTCGTGACTCTCTAGTTCCCTTTCCTCGGCAACATATCACCTCCCTCCCTCCTGACTCTCTCCTTCCCTTCCCTTTGCAATATATCACCTCCCCCCCTCGTGACTCTCTCCTTCCCTTCTCTCTGCAATATATCACCTCCCTCCCTCCTGACTCTCTCCTTCCCTTCCTTCTGCAATATATCACCTCCCTCCCTCCTGACTCTCTCCTTCCCTTCCCTCGGCAATATATCACCTCCCTCCCTCCTGACTCTCTCCTTCCCTTCCCTCGGCAACATATCACCTCCCTCCCTTCTGACTCTCTCCTTCCCTTCCCTCTGCAATATATCACCTCCCTCCCTCGTGACTCTCTCCTTCCCTTCCCTCTGCAATATATCACCTCCCTCCCTCCTGACTCTCTCCTTCCCTTCCTTCTGCAATATATCACCTTCCTCACTTCTAACTCTCTCCTTCCCTTCCCTCTGCAATATATCACCTCCCTCCCACCTGACTCTCTCCTTCCCTTCCTTCTGCAATATATCACCTCCCTCCCTCCTGACTCTCTCCTTCCCTTTCCTCTGCAATATATCACCTCCCTCCCTCCTGACTCTCTCCTTCCCTTCCCTCTGCAATATATCACCTCCCTCCCTCCTGACTCTCTCCTTCCCTTCCCTCTGCAATATATCACCTCCCTCCCTCCTGACTCTCTCCTTCCCTTCCTTCTGCAATATATCACCTCCCTCCATCCTGACTCTCTCCTTCCCTTCCCTCTGCAATATATCACCTCCTTCCTTCGTGACTCTCTCCTTCCCTTCTCTCGGCAATATATCACCTCCCTCCCTCCTGAGTCTCTCCTTCCCTTCCTTCTGCAATATATCACCTCCCTCCATCCTGACTCTCTCCTTCCCTTCCCTCTGCAATATATCACCTCCCTCCCTCCTGACTCTCTCCTTCTCTTCCCTCAGCAATATATCACCTCCCTCCCTCCTGACTCTCTCCTTCCCTTCCCTCTGCAATATATCACCTCCCTCCCTCCTGACTCTCTCCTTCCCTTCCCTCGGCAATATATCACCTCCCTCCCTCCTGACTCTCTCCTTCCCTTCCCTCGGCAATATATCACCTCCCTCCCTCCTGACTCTCTCCTTCCCTTCCCTCTGCAATATATCACCTCCCTCCCTCCTGACTCTCTTCTTCCCTTCCCTCGGCAATATATCACCTCCCTCCCTCCTGACTCTCTCCTTCCCTTCCCTCGGCAATATATCACCTCCCTCCCTCCTGACTCTCTCCTTCCCTTCCCTCTGCAATATATCACCTCCCTCCCTCCTGACTCTCTCCTTCCCTTCCCTCGGCAGTATATCACCTCCCTCCCTCCTGACTCTCTCCATCCCTTTCCTCTGCAATATATCACCTCCCTCCCTCCTGACTCTCTCCTTCCCTTCCCTCGGCAATATATCACCTCCCTCCCTCCTGACTCTCTCCTTCCCTTCCCTCTGCAATATATCACCTCCCTCCCTCCTGACTCTTTCCTTCACTTCCCTCGGCAATATATCACCTCCCTCCCTCCTGACTCTCTTCTTCCCTTCCCTCGGCAATATATCACCTCCCTCTCTCCTGACTCTCTTCTTCCCTTCCCTCTGCAATATATCTCCTCCCTCCCTCCTGACTCTCTTCTTCCCTTCCCTCGGCAATATATCACCTCCCTCCCTCCTGACTCTCTCCATCCCTTATCTCGGCAGTATATCACCTCCCTCCCTCCTGACTCTCTCCATCCCTTATCTCGGCAATATATCACCTCCCTCCCTCCTGACTCTGTCCTTCCCTTCCCTCTGCAATATATCACCTCCCTCCATCCTGACTCTCTCCTTCCCTTCCCTCTGCATAATATCGCCTCCCTCCCTCCTGACTCTCTCCTTCCCTTCCCTCTGCAATATATCACCTCCCTCCCTCATGACTCTCTCCTTCCCTTCCCTCTGCAATATATCACCTCCCTCCCTCCTGACTCTCTCCTTCCCTTCCCTCTGCAATATATCACCTCTCTCCCTCCTGACTCTCTCCTTCCCTTCCCTCGGCAATATATCACCTCCCTCCCTCCTGACTCTCTCCTTCCCTTCCGCCTGGAAAATATCACCTCCCTCCCACCTGACTCTATCCTTCCCTTCCCTCGGCAATATATCACCTCACTCCCTTCTGACTCTCTCCTTCCCTTCCCTCGGCAATATATCACCTCCCTCCCTCCTGACACTGTCCTTCCCTTCACTCTGCAATATATCACCTGCGTCCCTCCTGACTCTCTCCTTCCCTTCCCTAGGCAATATATCAACTACCTCCCTCCTGAATCTCTCCTTCCCTTCCCTCGGCAATATATCACCTCCCTCCCTCCTGACTCTCTCCTTTCCTTCCCTCTGCAATATATCACTGCCCTCCTTCTTGACTCTCTCCTTCCCTTCCCTCGGCAATATATCACCTTCCTCCCTTCTGACTCTCTCCTTCCCTTCCCTCTGCAATATATCACCTCCCTCCCTCGTGACTCTCTCCTTCCCTTCCCTCTGCAATATATCACCTCCCTCCCTCCTGACTCTCTCCTTCCCTTCATTCTGCATTATGTCACCTCCCTCCTGACTCTCTCCTTCCCTTCCCTCTGCAATATATCACCTCCCTCCCACCTGACTCTCTCCTTCCCTTCCTTCTGCAATATAACACCTCCCTCCCTCCTGACTCTCTCCTTCCCTTCCCTCTGCAATATATCACCTCCCTCCCCCCTGACTCTCTCCTTCCCTTCCCTCTGCAATATATCACCTCCCTCCCTCGTGACTCTCTCCTTCCCTTCCCTCGGCAACATATCACCTCCCTCCCTTCTGACTCTCTCCTTCCCTTCCCTCTGCAATATATCACCTCCCTCCCTCGTGACTCTCTCCTTCCCTTCCCTATGCAATATATCACCTCCCTCCCTCTTCTGACTCTCTCCTTCCCTTCCCTTCTCTGCAATATATATCCTGACTCTCTCCTTCCCTTCCTTCTGCAATATATCACCTCCCTCCCCCCTGACTCTCTCCTTCCCTTCTCTCGGCAATATATCACCTCCCTCCCACCTGACTCTCTCCTTCCCTTCCCTCTGAAATATATCACCTCCCTCCTTCGTGACTCTCTCCTTCCCTTTCCTCGGCAACATATCACCTCCCTCCCTCCTGACTCTCTCCTTCCCTTCCTTCTGCAATATATCACCTCCCTCCATCCTGATTCTCTCCTTCCCTTCCCTCTGCAATATATCACCTCCCTCCTTCGTGACTCTCTCCTTCCCTTACCTCGGCAATATGTCACCTCCCTCCCTCCTGACTCTCTCCTTCCCTTCCCTCTGCAATATATCACCTCCCTCCCTCCTGACTCTCTCCTTCCCTTCATTCTGCAATATATCACCTCCCTCCCTCCTGACTCTCTCCTTCCCTTCCCTCTGCAATATATCACCTCCCTCCCTCCTGACTCTCTCCTTCCCTTCATTCTGCAATATATCACCTCCCTCCCTCCTGACTCTCTCCTTCCCTTCCCTCTGCAATATATCACCTCCCTCCCTCCTGACTCTCTCCTACCCTTCATTCTGCAATATATCACCTCCCTCCCTCCTGACTCTCTCCTTCCCTTCATTCTGCAATATGTCACCTCCCTCCCTCCTGACTCTCTCCTTCCCTTCATTCTGCAATATATCACCTCCCTCCCTCTTGACTCTCTCCATCCCTTTCCTCTGCAATATATCACCTCCCTCCCTCCTGACTCTCTCCTTCCCTTCCCTCTGCAATATATCACCTCCCTCCCTCCTGACTCTCTCCTTCCCTTCATTCTGCAATATATCACCTCCCTCCCTCCTGACTCTCTCCTTCCCTTCATTCTGCAATATGTCACCTCCCTCCCTCCTGACTCTCTCCTTCCCTTCATTCTGCAATATGTCACCTCCCTCCCTCCTGACTCTCTTCTTCCCTTCCTTCGGCAATATATCACCTCCCTCCCTCCTGACTCTCTCCTTCCCTTCCCTCTACAATATATCACCTCCCTCCCTCCTGACTCTCTCCTTCCCTTCATTCTGCAATATATCACCTCCCTCCCTCCTGACTCTCTCCTTCCCTTCATTCTGCAATATGTCACCTCCCTCCCTCCTGACTCTCTCCTTCCCTTCATTCTGCAATATATCACCTCCCTCCCTCCTGACTCTCTCCTTCCCTTCATTCTGCAATATGTCACCTCCCTCCCTCCTGACTCTCTTCTTCCCTTCCTTCGGCAATATATCACCTCCCTCCCTCCTGACTCTCTCCTTCCCTTCCCTCGGCAATATATCACCTCCCTCCCTCCTGACTCTCTCCTTCCCTTCCCTCGGCAATATATCACCTCCCTCCCTCCTGACTCTCTCCTTAACTTCCCTCTGCAATATATCACCTCCCTCCCTCCTGACTCTCTTCTTCCCTTCCTTCGGCAATATATCACCTCCCTCCCTCCTGACTCTCTCCTTCCCTTCCCTCTACAATATATCACCTCCCTCCCTCCTGACTCTCTCCTTCCCTTCCCTCTACAATATATCACCTCCCTCCCTCCTGACTTGATCCTTCCCTTCCCTCGGCAATATATCACCTCCCACCCTCTTGACTCTCTCCTTCCCTTCCCTCTGCAATATATCACCTATCTCCCTCCTGACTATCTCCTTCCCTTCCCTCGGCAATATATCACGTCCCTCCCTCCTGACTCTCTCCTTCCCTTTCTTCTGCAATATATCACCTCCCTCCATCCTGTCTCTATCCTTCCCTTCCTTCGGCAATATATCACCTCCCTCCCTCCTGACACTATCATTCCCTTCCCTTGGCAATATATCACCTCCCTCTCTCCTGACTCTCTCCTTCCATTCCCTCGGCAATATATCACCTCCCTCCCTCCCTCCAGGCTCTATCCTTCCCTTCCCTCGGTAATATATCACCTCTCTCCCTCCCTCCCTCCTGACTCACTCCTTCCCTTCCCTCGGCAATATATATCCTCCCTCTCTCCTGACTCTCTCCTTCCATTCCCTCTGCAATATATCACCTCCCTCCCTCCTGACTCTCTCCTTCCCTTCCCTCGGCAATATATCACCTCCCTCCCTCCTGACTCTCTCCTTCCATTCCCTCGGCAATATATCACCTCCCTCCCTCCTGACTCTCTCCTTCCCTTCCCTCGGCAATATATCACCTCCCTCCCTCCTGACTCTCTCCTTCCATTCCCTCGGCAATATATCACCTCCCTCCCTCCTGACTCTCTCCTTCCATTCCCTCGGCAATATATCACCTCCCTCCCTCCCGGCTCTATCCTTCCCTTCCCTCGGTAATATATTACCTCTCTCCCTCCCCCCCCCCCTGACACTATCCTTCCCTTCTCTCGGCAATATATCACCTCCCTCCCTCCCGGCTCTATCCTTCCCTTCCCTCGGTAATATATTACCTCTCTCCCTCCCCCCCTCCTGACACTATCCTTCCCTTCTCTCGGCAATATATCACCTCCCTCCCTCCTGACTCTGTCCTTCCCTTCCCTCTGCAATATATCACCTCCCTCCCACCTGGCTCTCACCTTCCCTTCCCTCTGCAATATATCACCTTCCTCCCTCCTGACACTCTCCTTCCCTTCCATCTGCAATATATCACCTCCCTCCCTCCTGACTCTCTCCTTCCCTTCCCTCTGCAATATATCATCTCCCTCCTCCTGATTCTCTCCTTCCCTTCCCTCGGCAATATATCACCTCCCTCCATCCTGACTCTCTCCTTCCCTTCCCTCGGCAATATATCACCTCCCTCCCTCCTGACTCTCCTTCCCTTCCCTCTGCAATATATCACCTCCCTCCCTCCTGACTCTCTCCTTCCCTTCCATCTGCAATATATCACCTCCCTCCCTCCTGACTCTCTCCTTCCCTTCCCTCTGCAATATATCACCTCCCTCCCTCCTGACTCTCTCCTTCCCTTCCCTCTGCAATATATCACCTCCCTCCATCCTGACTCTCTCCTTCCCTTCCCTCTGCATAATATCGCCTCCCTCCCTCCTGACTCTCTCCTTCCCTTCCCTCTGCAATATATCACCTCCCTCCCTCATGACTCTCTCCTTCCCTTCCCTCTGCAATATATCACCTCTCTCCCTCCTGACTCTCTCCTTCCCTTCCATCGGCAATATATCACCTCCCTCCCTCCTGACTCTCTCCTTCCCTTCCCTCTGCAATATATCACCTCCCTCCCTCCTGAATCTCTCCTTCCCTTCCCTCTGCAATATATCACCTCCCTCCCTCCTGACTCTCTCCTTCCCTTCACTCGGCAATATATCACCTCCCTCCCTTCTGACTCTCTCCTTCCCTTCCCTCTGCAATATATCACCTCCCTCCTTCCTGACTCTCCTTCCCTTCCCTCGGCAATATATCACCTCCCTCCCTTCTGACTCTCTCCTTCCCTTCCCTCGGCAATATATCACCTCCCTCCCTCCTGACACTGTCCTTCCCTTCCCTAGGCAATATATCACCTCCCTCCCTCCTGATTCTCTCCTTCCCTTCCCTCTGCAATATATCACCTCCCTCCCTCCTGACTCTATCATTCCCTTCCCTCGGCAATATATCAACTACCTCCCTCCTGAATCTCTCCTTCCCTTCCCTCGGCAATATATCACCTCCCTCCCTTGTGACTCTCTCCTTCCCTTCCCTCGGCAATATATCACCTCCCTCCCTCCTGACTCTCTCCTTCCCTTCCCTCTGCAATATATCACCTCCCTCCTGAATCTCTCCTTCCCTTCCCTCGGCAATATATCACCTCCCTCCCTTCTTACTCTCTCCTTCCCTTCCCTCGGCAATATATCACCTCCCTCCCTCCTGACTCTCTCCTTCCCTTCCCTCGGCAATATATCAACTACCTCCCTCCTGAATCTCTCCTTCCCTTCCCTCGGCAATATATCACCTCCCTCCCTCCTGACTCTCTCCTTCCCTTCCCTCTGCAATATATCACCTCCCTCTCTCCTGACTCTCTCCTTCCCTTCCCTCTGCATAATATCGCCTCCCTCCCTCCTGACTCTCTCCTTCCCTTCCCTCGGCAATATATCACCTCCCTCCCTCCTGACTCTCTCCTTCCCTTCCCTCTGCAATATATCAACTACCTCCCTCCTGAATCTCTCCTTCCCTTCCCTCGGCAATATATCACCTCCCTCCCTTCTGACTCTCTCCTTCCCTTCCCTCGGCAATATATCACCTCCCTCCCTCCTGACTCTCTCCTTCCCTTCCCTCGGCAATATATCAACTACCTCCCTCCTGAATCTCTCCTTCCCTTCCCTCGGCAATATATCACCTCCCTCCCTCCTGACTCTCTCCTTCCCTTCCCTCTGCAATATATCACCTCCCTCTCTCCTGACTCTCTCCTTCCCTTCCCTCTGCATAATATCGCCTCCCTCCCTCCTGACTCTCTCCTTCCCTTCCCTCGGCAATATATCACCTCCCTCCCTCCTGACTCTCTCCTTCCCTTCCCTCTGCAATATATCACTTCCCTCCCTCCTGATCGCCTCCCTCCCTCCTGAATCTCTCCTTCCCTTCCTGCTTCCCCTTCCCTCTGCAATATATCACCTCCCTCTCTCCTGACTCTCTCCTTCCCTTCCCTCTGCATAATATCGCCTCCCTCCCTCCTGACTCTCTCCTTCCCTTCCCTCGGCAATATATCACCTCCCTCCCTTCTGACAGTCTCCTTCCCTTCCCTCGGCAATATATCACCTCCCTCCCTCGTGACTCTCTCCTTCCCTTCCCTCGGCAACATATCACCTCCCTCCCTTCTGACTCTCTCCTTCCCTTCCCTCTGCAATATATCACCTCCCTCCCTCCTGACTCTCTCCTTCCCTTCCCTCTGCAATATATCACCTCCCTCCCACCTGACTCTCTCCTTCCCTTCCCTCTGCAATATATCACCTCCCTCCTTCGTGACTCTCTCCTTCCCTTTTCTCGGGAACATATCACCTCCCTCCCTCCTGACTCTCTCCTTCCCTTCCTTCTGCAATATATCACCTCCCTCCCTCCTGACACTCTCCTTCCCTTCCTTCTGCAATATATCACCTCCCTCCATCCTGACTCTCTCCTTCCCTTCCCTCTACAATATATCACCTCCCTCCCTCCTGACTCTCTCCTTCCCTTCCCTCTACAATATATCACCTCCCTCCCTCCTGACTTGATCCTTCCCTTCCCTCGGCAATATATCACCTCCCACCCTCTTGACTCTCTCCTTCCCTTCCCTCTGCAATATATCACCTATCTCCCTCCTGACTATCTCCTTCCCTTCCCTCGGCAATATATCACGTCCCTCCCTCCTGACTCTCTCCTTCCCTTTCTTCTGCAATATATCACCTCCCTCCATCCTGTCTCTATCCTTCCCTTCCTTCGGCAATATATCACCTCCCTCCCTCCTGACACTATCATTCCCTTCCCTTGGCAATATATCACCTCCCTCTCTCCTGACTCTCTCCTTCCATTCCCTCGGCAATATATCACCTCCCTCCCTCCCTCCAGGCTCTATCCTTCCCTTCCCTCGGTAATATATCACCTCTCTCCCTCCCTCCCTCCTGACTCACTCCTTCCCTTCCCTCGGCAATATATCACCTCCCTCTCTCCTGACTCTCTCCTTCCATTCCCTCTGCAATATATCACCTCCCTCCCTCCTGACTCTCTCCTTCCCTTCCCTCGGCAATATATCACCTCCCTCCCTCCTGACTCTCTCCTTCCATTCCCTCGGCAATATATCACCTCCCTCCCTCCTGACTCTCTCCTTCCCTTCCCTCGGCAATATATCACCTCCCTCCCTCCTGACTCTCTCCTTCAATTCCCTCGGCAATATATCACCTCCCTCCCTCCTGACTCTCTCCTTCCATTCCCTCGGCAATATATCACCTCCCTCCCTCCCGGCTCTATCCTTCCCTTCCCTCGGTAATATATTACCTCTCTCCCTCCCCCCCTCCTGACACTATCCTTCCCTTCTCTCGGCAATATATCACCTCCCTCCCTCCCGGCTCTATCCTTCCCTTCCCTCGGTAATATATTACCTCTCTCCCTCCCCCCCTCCTGACACTATCCTTCCCTTCTCTCGGCAATATATCACCTCCCTCCCTCCTGACTCTGTCCTTCCCTTCCCTCTGCAATATATCACCTCCCTCCCACCTGGCTCTCACCTTCCCTTCCCTCTGCAATATATCACCTTCCTCCCTCCTGACACTCTCCTTCCCTTCCATCTGCAATATATCACCTCCCTCCCTCCTGACTCTCTCCTTCCCTTCCCTCTGCAATATATCACCTCCCTCCATCCTGATTCTCTCCTTCCCTTCCCTCGGCAATATATCACCTCCCTCCATCCTGACTCTCTCCTTCCCTTCCCTCGGCAATATATCACCTCCCTCCCTCCTGACTCTCCTTCCCTTCCCTCTGCAATATATCACCTCCCTCCCTCCTGACTCTCTCCTTCCCTTCCATCTGCAATATATCACCTCCCTCCCTCCTGACTCTCTCCTTCCCTTCCCTCTGCAATATATCACCTCCCTCCCTCCTGACTCTCTCCTTCCCTTCCCTCTGCAATATATCACCTCCCTCCATCCTGACTCTCTCCTTCCCTTCCCTCTGCATAATATCGCCTCCCTCCCTCCTGACTCTCTCCTTCCCTTCCCTCTGCAATATATCACCTCCCTCCCTCATGACTCCTTCCGTTCCCTCTGCAATATATCACCTCTCTCCCTCCTGACTCTCTCCTTCCCTTCCATCGGCAATATATCACCTCCCTCCCTCCTGACTCTCTCCTTCCCTTCCCTCTGCAATATATCACCTCCCTCCCTCCTGAATCTCTCCTTCCCTTCCCTCTGCAATATATCACCTCCCTCCCTCCTGACTCTCTCCTTCCCTTCACTCGGCAATATATCACCTCCCTCCCTTCTGACTCTCTCCTTCCCTTCCCTCTGCAATATATCACCTCCCTCCTTCCTGACTCTCCTTCCCTTCCCTCGGCAATATATCACGTCCCTCCCTTCTGACTCTCTCCTTCCCTTCCCTCGGCAATATATCACCTCCCTCCCTCCTGACACTGTCCTTCCCTTCCCTAGGCAATATATCACCTCCCTCCCTCCTGATTCTCTCCTTCCCTTCCCTCTGCAATATATCACCTCCCTCCCTCCTGACTCTATCATTCCCTTCCCTCGGCAATATATCAACTACCTCCCTCCTGAATCTCTCCTTCCCTTCCCTCGGCAATATATCACCTCCCTCCCTTCTGACTCTTTCCTTCCCTTCCCTCGGCAATATATCACCTCCCTCCCTCCTGACTCTCTCCTTCCCTTCCCTCTGCAATATATCAACTACCTCCCTCCTGAATCTCTCCTTCCCTTCCCTCGACAATATATCACCTACCTCCCTTCTGACTCTCTCCTTCCCTTCCCTCGGCAATATATCACCTCCCTCCCTCCTGACTCTCTCCTTCCCTTCCCTCTGCAATATATCACCTCCCTCTCTCCTGACTCTCTCCTTCCCTTCCCTCTGCATAATATCGCCTCCCTCCCTCCTGACTCTCTCCTTCCCTTCCCTCGGCAATATATCACCTCCCTCCCTCCTGACTCTCTCCTTCCCTTCCCTCTGCAATATATCAACTACCTCCCTCCTGAATCTCTCCTTCCCTTCCCTCGGCAATATATCACCTCCCTCCCTTCTGACTCTCTCCTTCCCTTCCCTCGGCAATATATCACCTCCCTCCCTCCTGACTCTCTCCTTCCCTTCCCTCGGCAATATATCAACTACCTCCCTCCTGAATCTCTCCTTCCCTTCCCTCGGCAATATATCACCTCCCTCCCTCCTGACTCTCTCCTTCCCTTCCCTCTGCAATATATCACCTCCCTCTCTCCTGACTCTCTCCTTCCCTTCCCTCTGCATAATATCGCCTCCCTCCCTCCTGACTCTCTCCTTCCCTTCCCTCGGCAATATATCACCTCCCTCCCTCCTGACTCTCTCCTTCCCTTCCCTCTGCAATATATCACCTCCCTCTCTCCTGACTCTCTCCTTCCCTTCCCTCTGCATAATATCGCCTCCCTCCCTCCTGAATCTCTCCTTCCCTTCCCTCTGCAATATATCACCTCCCTCCCTCCTGACTCTCTCCTTTCCTTCCCTCTGCAATATATCACCTCCCTCTCTCCTGACTCTCTCCTTCCCTTCCCTCTGCATAATATCGCCTCCCTCCCTCCTGACTCTCTCCTTCCCTTCCCTCGGCAATATATCACCTCCCTCCCTTCTGAGAGTCTCCTTCCCTTCCCTCGGCAATATATCACCTCCCTCCCTCGTGACTCTCTCCTTCCCTTCCCTCGGCAACATATCACCTCCCTCCCTTCTGACTCTCTCCTTCCCTTCCCTCTGCAATATATCACCTCCCTCCCTCCTGACTCTCTCCTTCCCTTCCCTCTGCAATATATCACCTCCCTCCCACCTGACTCTCTCCTTCCCTTCCCTCTGCAATATATCACCTCCCTCCTTCGTGACTCTCTCCTTCCCTTTTCTCGGGAACATATCACCTCCCTCCCTCCTGACTCTCTCCTTCCCTTCCTTCTGCAATATATCACCTCCCTCCCTCCTGACACTCTCCTTCCCTTCCTTCTGCAATATATCACCTCCCTCCATCCTGACTCTCTCCTTCCCTTCCCTCTGCAATATATCACCTCCCTCCTTCGTGACTCTCTCCTTTCCTTCTCTCGGCAATATATCACGTCCCTCCCTCCTGACTCTCTCCTTCCCTTTCTTCTGCAATATATCACCTCCCTCCATCCTGACTCTATCCTTCCCTTCCATCGGCAATATATCACCTCCCACTCTCCTGACTCTCTCCTTCCATTCCCTCGGCAATATATCACCTCCCTCCCTCCCTCCAGGCTCTATCCTTCCCTTCCCTCGGTAATATATCACCTCTCTCCCTCCCTCCCTTCTGACTCACTCCTTCCCTTCCCTCGGCAATATATCACCTCCCTCTCTCGTGACTCTCTCCTTCCATTCCCTCGGCAATATATCACCTCCCTCCCTCCCTCCCGGCTCTATCCTTCCCTTCCCTCGGTAATATATTACCTCTCTCCCTCCCCCCCTCCTGACTCTCTCCTTCCCTTCTCTCGGCAATATATCACCTCCCTCCCTCCTGACTCTCTCCTTCCCTTCCCTCGGCAATATATCACCTCCCTCCCTCCTGACTCTCTCCTTCCCTTCCCTCGGCAATATATCACCTCCCTCCCTCCCTCCCGGCTCCCTTCCCTTCCTCGGTAATATATTACTCCCTCTCCTGACTCTCTCCTTCCCTTCTCTCGGCAATATATCACCTCCCTCCCTCCTGACTCTCTCCTTCCCTTCCCTCGGCAATATATCACCTCCCTCCCTCCTGACTCTCTCCTTCCCTTCCCTCGGCAATATATCACCTCCCTCCCTCCATCCCGGCTCTATCCTTCCCTTCCCTCGGTAATATATTACCTCTCTCCCTCCCCCCCTCCTGACTCTCTCCTTCCCTTCTCTCGGCAATATATCACCTCCCTCCCTCCTGACTCTCTCCTTCCCTTCCCTCGGCAATATATCACCTCCCTCCCTCCCTCCCGGCTCTATCCTTCCCTTCCCTCGGTAATATATTACCTCTCTCCCTCCCTCCCTCCTGACACTAACCTTCCCTTCTCTCGGCAATATATCACCTCCCTCCCTCCTGACTCTCTCCTTCCCTTCCCTCGGCAATATATCACCTCCCTCCCTCCCTCCCGGCTCTATCCTTCCCTTCCCTCGGTAATATATTACCTCTCTCCCTCCCTCCCTCCTGACACTAACCTTCCCTTCTCTCGGCAATATATCACCTCCCTCCCTCCTGACTCTGTCCTTCCATTCCCTCTGCAATATATCACCTCCCTCCCTCCTGACACTCTCCTTCCCTTCCCTCTGCAATATATCACCTCCCTCCCTCCTGATTCTCTCCTTCCCTTCCCTCTGCAATGAATCACCTCCCTCCATCCTGACTCTCTCCTTCCCTTCCCTCTGCAATATATCACCTCCCTCCATCCTGACTCTCTCCTTCCCTTCCCTCGGCAATATATCACCTCCCTCCCTCCCGACTCTCTCCTTCCCTTCCCTCTGCAATATATCACCTCCCTCCCTCCTGACTCTCTCCTTCTTTTCCCTCTGCAATATATCACCTCCCTCCCTCCTGACTCTCTCCTTCCCTTCCCTCTGCAATATATCACCTCCCTCCCTCCTGACTCTCTCCTTCCCTTCCCTCGGCAATATATCACCTCCCTCCCTCCTGACTCTCTCCTTCCCTTCCCTCTGCAATATATCACCTCCCTCCCTCCTGACTCTCTCCTTCCCTTCCCTCTGCAATATATCACCTCTCTCCCTCCTGACTCTCTCCTTCCCTTCCCTCGGCAATATATCACCTCCCTCCCTCCTGACTCTCTCCTCTCCTTCCCTCTGCAATATATCACCTCCCTCCCTCCTGACTCTCTCCTTCCCTTCACTCGGCAATATATCACCTCCCTCCCTTGTGACTCTCTCCTTCCCTTCCCTCGGCAATATATCACCTCCCACCCTCCTGACTCTCTCCTTCCCTTCCCTCGGCAATATATCACCTCCCTCCCTTCTGACTCTCTCCTTCCCTTCCCTCGGCAATATATCACCTCCCTCCCTCCTGACACTGTCCTTCCCTTCACTCTGCAATATATCACCTGCGTCCCTCCTGACTCTCTCCTTCCCTTCCCTCGGCAATATATCAACTACCTCCCTCCTGAATCTCTCCTTCCCTTCCCTCGGCAATATATCACCTCCCTCCCTTCTGACTCTCTCCTTCCCTTCCCTCGGCAATATATCACCTCCCACCCTCCTGACTCTCTCCTTTCCTTCCCTCTGCAATATATCACTGCCCTCCTTCTTGACTCTCTCCTTCCCTTCCCTCGGCAATATATCACCTTCCTCCCTTCTGACTCTGTCCTTCCCTTCCCTCTGCAATATATCACCTCCCTGCCTCGTGACTCTCTCCTTCCCTTCCCTTTGCAATATATCACCTCCCTCCCTCGTGACTCTCTCTTTCCCTTCTCTCTGCAATATATCACCTCCCTCCCTCCTGACTCTCTCCTTCCTTTCCTTCTGCAATATATCACCTCCCTTCCTCCTGACTCTCTCCTTCCCTTCTTTCTGCAATATATCACCTCCCTCCCTCGTGACTCTCTCCTTCCCTTCCCTCGGCAACATATCACCTCCCTCCCTTCTGACTCTCTCCTTCCCTTCCCTCTGCAATATATCACCTCCCTCCCTCGTGACTCTCTCCTTCCCTTCCCTCTGCAATATATCACCTCCCTCCCTCCTGACTCTCTCCTTCCCTTCCTTCTGCAATATATCACCTTCCTCACTTCTGACTCTCTCCTTCCCTTCCCTCTGCAATATATCACCTCCCTCCCACCTGACTCTCTCCTTCCCTTCCCTCTGCAATATATCACCTCCCTCCTTCGTGACTGTCTCCTTCCCTTTTCTCGGGAACATATCACCTCCCTCCCTCCTGACTCTCTCCTTCCCTTCCTTCTGCAATATATCACCTCCCTCCATCCTGACTCTCTCCTTCCCTTCCCTCTGCAATATATCACCTCCCTCCTTCGTGACTCTCCTTCCCTTCTCTCGGCAATATATCACCACCCTCCCTCCTGAGTCTCTCCTTCCCTTCCTTCTGCAATATATCACCTCCCTCCATCCTGACTCTCTCCTTCCCTTCCCTCTGCAATATATCACCTCCCTCCCTCCTGACTCTCTCCTACCCTTCCTTCTGCAATATATCACCTCCCTCCCTCCTGACTCTCTTCTTCCCTTACCTCGGCAATATGTCACCTCCCTCCCTCCTGACTCTCTCCTTCCCTTCCCTCTGCAATATATCACCTCCCTCCCTCCTGACTCTCTCCTTCCCTTCCCTCTGCAATATATCACCTCCCTCCCTCCTGACTCTCTCCTTCCCTTCCCTCTGCAATATATCACCTCCCTCCCTCCTGACTCTCTCCTTCCCTTCCCTCTGCAATATATCACCTCCCTCCCTCCTGACTCTCTCCTTCCCTTCCCTCTGCAATATATCACCTCCCTCCCTCCTGACTCTCTCCTTCCCTTCCCTCTGCAATGTATCACCTCCCTCCCTCCTGACTCTCTCCTTCCCTATCCTCTGCAATATATCACCTCCCTCCCTCCTGACTCTCTCCTTCCCTTCCCTCGGCAATATATCACCTCCCTCCCTCCTGACTCTCTCCTTCCCTTCCCTCTGCAATATATCACCTCCCTCCCTCCTGACTCTCTCCTTCCCTATCCTCTGCAGTATATCACCTCCCTCCCTCCTGACTCTCTCCTTCCCTTCCCTCGGCAATATATCACCTCCCTCCCTTCTGACTCTCTCCTTCCCTTCCCTCGGCAATATATCACCTCCCTCCCTCCTGACTCTCTCCTTCCCTTCCCTCGGCAATATATCACCTCCCTCCCTCCTGACTCTCTCCTTCCCTTCCCTCTGCAATATATCACCTCCCTCCCTCCTGACTCTCTCCTTCCCTTCCCTCTGCAATATATCACCTCTCTCCCTCCTGACTCTCTCCTTCCCTTCCCTCTGCAATATATCACCTCCCTCCCTCCTGACTCTCTCCTTCCCTTCCCTCTGCTATATATCACCTCCCTCCCTCCTGACTCTCTCCTTCCCTTCCCTCTGCAATATATCACCTATCTCCCTCCTGATTCTCTCCTTCCCTTCCCTCTGCAATATTACACCTCCCTCCCTCCTGACTCTATCCTTCCCTTCCTTCGGCAACATATCACCTCCCACCCTCCTGACTCTCTCCTTCCCTTCCCTCTGCAATATATCACCTCCCTCCCTCCTGACTCTCTCCTTCCCTTCCCTCGGCAATATATCACCTCCCTCCCTCCCTCCTGACTCTCTCCTTTCCTTCCCTCTGCAATATATCACCTCCCTCCCTCCTGACTCTCTCCTTCCCTTCCCTCTGCAATATATCACCTCCCTCCCTCCTGACTCTCTCCTTCCCTTCCCTCTGCAATATATCACCTCCCTCCCTCCTGACTCTCTCCTTCCCTTCCCTCGGCAATATATCACCTCCCTCCCTCCTGACTCTCTCCTTCCATTCCCTCGGCAATATATCAAATCCCTCCCTCCTGACTCTCTCCTTCCCTTCCCTCGGCAATATATCACCTCCCTCCCTCCTGACTCTCTACTTCCCTTCCCTCTACAATATATCACCTCCTTCCCTCGTGACTCTCTCCTTCCCTTCCTTCTGCAATATATCACCTCCTTCCATCCTGACTCTCTCCTTCCCTTCCTTCGGCAATATATCACCTCCCTCCATCCTGACTCTCTCCTTCCATTCTCTCGGCAATATATCACCTCCGTCCCTCCTGACACTATCCTTCCCTTCCCTCGGCAATATGTCACCTCCCTCCTGAGTCTCTCCTTCCCTTCCCTCGGCAATATATCACCTCCCTCCCTCCTGACTCTCTCCTTCCTTTCCCTCTGCAATATATTACCTCCCTCCCTCCTGACTCTCTTCTTCCCTTCCCTCGGCAATATATCACCTCCCTTCCTCCTGACTCTCTCCTTCCCTTCCCTCTGCAATATTTCACCTCTCTCCCTCCTGACTCTCTTCTTCCCTTCCCTCGGCAATATATCACCTCCCTCCCTCCTGACTCTCTCCTTCCCTTCCCTCTGCAATATATCACCTCCCTCCCTCCTGACTCTCTTCTTCCCTTCCCTCGGCAATAAATCACCTCCCTCCCTCCTGACTCTCTCCTTCCCTTCCCTCTGCAATATATCACCTCTCTCCCTCCTGACTCTCTCCTTCCCTTCCCTCGGCAATATATCACCTCCCTCCCTCCTGACTCTCTCCTTCTCTTCCCTCTGAAATATATCACCTCACTCCCTCCTGACTCTCTCCTTCCCTTCCCTCGGCAATATATCGCCTCCCTCCCTCCTGAGTCTCTCCTTCCCTTCCATCTGCAATATATCACATCCCTCCCTCCTGACTCTCTCCTTCCCTTCCCTCTGCAATATATCACCTCCCTCCCTCCTGACTCTCTCCTTCCCTTCCCTCGGCAATATATCGCCTCCCTCCCTCCTGACTCTCTCCTTCTCTTCCATCTGCAATATATCACCTTCCTCCCTCCTGACTCTCTCCTTCCCTTCCCTCTGCAATATATCACCTCCCTCCCTCCTGACTCTCTCCTTCGCTTCCCTCGGCAATATATCGCCTCCCTCCCTCCTGACTCTCTCCTTCCCTTCCCTCTGCAATATATCACCTCCCTCCCTCCTGACTCTCTCCTTCCCTTCCCTCGGCAATATATCGCCTCCCTCCCTCCTGACTCTCTCCTTCCCTTCCCTCGGCAATATATCACCTCCCTCCCTCCTGACTCTCTCCTTCCCTTCTCTCTTCAGTATATCACCTCCCTTACTCCTGACTCTCTCCTTCCCTTCCCTCGGCAATATATCACCTCCGTCCCTCCTGACTCTTTCCTTCCCTTCCCTCGGCAATATGTCACCTCCCTCTCTCCTGACTCTCTCCCTCCCTTCCCTCTGCAATATATCACCTCCCTCCCTCCTGACTCTCTGCTTCCCTTCCCTCGGCAATACTTCACCTCCCTCCCTCCTTACTCTCTCCCTCCCTTCCCTATGCAATATATCACCTCCCTCTCTCCTGACTTTCTCCTTCCCTTCCCTCTGCAATATATCGCCTCCCTCCCTCCTGACTCTCTCCTTCCCTATCCTCTGCAATATATCACCTCCCTCCCTCCTGACTCTCTCCTTCCCTTCCCTCGGCAATATAGCACCTTCCTCCCTCCTGACTCTCTCCTTCCCTTCCCTCGGCAATATATCACCTCTCTCCCTCCTGACACTATCCTTTCATTCCTTCGGCAATATATCACCTCCCTCCCTTCTGACTCTGTCCTTCCCTTCCCTCTGCAATATATCACCTCCCTCCCTCGTGACTCTCTCCTTCCCTTCCCTCTGCAATACATCACCTCCCACCCTTCTGACTCTCTCCTTCCCTTCCCTCGGCAATATATCACCACCCTCCTTTCTGACTCTCTCCTTCCCTTCCCTCGGCAATATATCACCTCCCTCCCTTCTGACTCTCTCCTTCCCTTCCCTCTACTTTATATCACCTCCCACCCTTCTGACTCTCTCCTTCCCTTCCCTCGGCAATATATCACCACCCTCCTTTCTGACTCTCTCCTTCCCTTCCCTCGGCAATATATCACCTCCCTCCCTCCTGACTCTCTCCTTCCCTTCCCTCTGCAATATATCACCTCCCTCCCTCCTGACTCTCCCCTTCCCTTCCCTCGGCAATATATCACCTCCCTCCCTCCTGACTCTCTCCTTCCCTTCCCTCTGCAATATATCCTTTCCCTCCCTCCTGACTCTCTCCTTCCCTTCCCTCTGCAATATATCACCTCCCTCCCTCCTGACTCTCTTCTTCCCTTCCCTCGGCAATATATCACCTCCCTCCCTCCTGACTCTCTCCTTCCCTTCCCTCGGCAATATATCACCTCCCTCCCTCCTGACTCTCTCCTTCCCTTCCCTCGGCAATATATCACCTCCCTCCCTCCTGACTCTCCTTCCCTTCCCTCGGCAATATATCGCCTCCCTCCCTCCTGACTCTCTCCTTCCCTTCCCTCTGCAATATATCACCTCCCTCCCTCCTGACTCTCTCCTTCCCTTCCCTCTGCAATATATCACCTCCCTCCCTCCTGACTCTCTCCTTCCCTTCCCTCTGCAATATATCACCTCCCTCCCTCCTGACTCTCTCCTTCCCTTCCCTCTGCAATATATCACCTCCCTCCCTCCTGACTCTCTCCTTCCCTTCCCTCTGCAATATATCACCTCCCTCCCTCCTGACTCTTTCCTTCACTTCCCTTCCCTCTGCATATATCACCTCCCTCCCTCCTGACTCTCTCCTTCCCTTCCCTCTGCAATATATCACCTCCCTCCCTCCTGACTCTCTCCTTCCCTTCCCTCTGCAATATATCACCTCCCTCCCTCCTGACTCTCTCCTTCCCTTCCCTCTGCAATATATCACCTCCCTCCCTCCTGACTCTCTCCTTCCCTTCCCTCTGCAATATATCACCTCCCTCCCTCCTGACTCTCTCCTTCCCTTCCCTCTGCAATATATCACCTCCCTCCCTTCCTGACTCTCTCCTTCCCTTCCCTCTCGGCAATATATCACCTCCCTCCCTTCTGACTCTCTCCTTCCCTTCCCTCGGCAATATATCACCTCCCTCCCTCCTGACACTGTCCTTCCCTTCACTCTGCAATATATCACCTGCGTCCCTCCTGACTCTCTCCTTCCCTTCCCTCGGCAATATATCACCTCCCTCCCTCCTGACACTGTCCTTCCCTTCACTCTGCAATATATCACCTCCCTCCCTCCTGACACTGTCCTTCCCTTCCCTCGGCAATATATCACCTCCCTCCCTCCTGACTCTCTCCTTTCCTTCCCTCTGCAATATATCACTGCCCTCCTTCTTGACTCTCTCCTTCCCTTCCCTCGGCAATATATCACCTTCCTCCCTTCTGACTCTCTCCTTCCCTTCCCTCTGCAATATATCACCTCCCTCCCTCCTGACTCTCTCCTTCCCTTCCTTCTGCATTATGTCACCTCCCTCCCTCCTGACTCTCTCCTTCCTTTCCCTCTGCAATATATCACCTCCCTCCCACCTGACTCTCTCCTTCCCTTCCTTCTGCAATATAACACCTCCCTCCCTCCTGACTCTCTCCTTCCCTTCCCTCTGCAATATATCACCTCCCTCCCACCTGACTCTCTCCTTCCCTTCCCTCTGCAATATATCACCTCCCTCCCTCGTGACTCTCTCCTTCCCTTCCCTCGGCAACATATCACCTCCCTCCCTTCTGACTCTCTCCTTCCCTTCCCTCTGCAATATATCAACTCACTCCCTCGTGACTCTCTCCTTCCCTTCCCTCTGCAATATATCACCTCCCTCCCTCGTGACTCTCTCCTTCCCTTCCTTCTGCAATATATCACCTCCCTCCATCCTGACTCTCTCCTTCCCTTCTCTCGGCAATATATCACCTCCCTCCCTCCTGACTCTCTCCTTCCCTTCCTTCTGCAATATAACACCTCCCTCCCTCCTGACTCTCTCCTTCCCTTCCCTCTGCAATATATCACCTCCCTCCCACCTGACTCTCTCCTTCCCTTCCCTCTGAAATATATCACCTCCCTCCTTCGTGACTCTCTCCTTCCCTTTCCTCGGCAACATATCACCTCCCTCCCTCCTGACTCTCTCCTTCCCTTCCCTCTGCAATATATCACCTCCCTCCCTCCTGACTCTCTCCTTCCCTTCCCTCTGCAATATATCACCTCCCTCCCTCCTGACTCTCTCCTTCCCTTCCCTCTGCAATATATCACCTCCCTCCCACCTGACTCTCTCCTTCCCTTCCCTCTGCAATATATCACCTCCCTCCCTCCTGACTCTCTCCTTCCCTTCCCTCTGCAATATATCACCTCCCTCCCTCCTGACTCTCTCCTTCCCTTCCCTCTGCAATATATCACCTCCCTCCCTCCTGACTCTCTCCTTCCCTTCCCTCTGCAATATATCATCCATCCTGACTCTCTCCTTCCCTTCCCTCTGCAAAATATCCCCTCCCTCCCTCCTGACTCTCTCCTTCCCTTCCCTCTGCAATATATCATCATGACTCTCTCCTTCCCTTCCCTCTGCAATATATCACCTCTCTCCCTCCTGACTCTCTCCTTCCCTTCCATCGGCAATATATCACCTCCCTCCCTCCTGACTCTCTCCTTCCCTTCCCTCTGCAATATATCACTTCCCTCCCTCCTGAATCTCTCCTTCCCTTCCCTCTGCAATATATCACCTCCCTCCCTCCTGACTCTCTCCTTCCCTTCACTCGGCAATATATCACCTCCCTCCCTTCTGACTCTCTCCTTCCCTTCCCTCGGCAATATATCACCTCCCTCCTTTCTGACTCTCTCCTTCCCTTCCCTCTGCAATATATCACCTCCCTCCCTCCTGACTCTCTCCTTCCCTTCACTCGGCAATATATCACCTCCCTCCCTTCTGACTCTCTCCTTCCCTTCCCTCGGCAATATATCACCTCCCTCCTTTCTGACTCTCTCCTTCCCTTCCCTCGGCAATATATCACCTCCCTCCCTCCTGACTCTCTCCTTCCCTTCCCTCTGCAATATATCACTTCCCTCCCTCCTGAATCTCTCCTTCCCTTCCCTCTGCAATATATCACCTCCCTCCCTCCTGACTCTCTCCTTCCCTTCACTCGGCAATATATCACCTCCCTCCCTTCTGACTCTCTCCTTCCCTTCCCTCGGCAATATATCACCTCCCTCCCTTCTGACTCTCTCCTTCCCTTCCCTCGGCAATATATCACCTCCCTCCCACCTGACTCTCTCCTTCCCTTCCCTCTGCAATATATCACCTCCCTCCCTTCTGACTCTCTCCTTCCCTTCCCTCGGCAATATATCACCTCCCTCCCTTCTGACTCTCTCCTTCCCTTCCCTCGGCAATATATCACCTCCCTCCCACCTGACTCTCTCCTTCCCTTCCCTCTGCAATATATCACCTCCCTCCCTTCTGACTCTCTCCTTCCCTTCCCTCGGCAATATATCACCTCCCTCTCTCCTGACACTGTCCTTCCCTTCACTCTGTAATATATCACCTCCCTCCCTCCTGACTCTCTCCTTCCCTTCCCTCGGCAATATATCACCTCCCTCTCTCCTGACACTGTCCTTCCCTTCACTCTGCAATATATCACCTCCCTCCCTCCTGATTCTCTCCTTCCCTTCCCTCTGCAATATATCACCTCCCTCCCTCCTGAGTCTATCCTTCCCTTCCCTCGGCAATATATCAACTACCTCCCTCCTGACTCTCTCCTTTCCTTCCCTCTGCAATATATCACCTCCCTCCCTCCTGACTCTCTCCTTCCCTTCCCTCTGCAATATATCACCTCCCTCCCTCCTGACTCTCTCCTTCCCTTCCCTCTGCATAATATCGCCTCCCTCCCTCCTGACACTATCCTTCCCTTCCCTCGGCAATATGTCACCTCCCTCCTGAGTCTCTCCTTCCCTTCCCTCGGCAATATATCACCTCCCTCCCTCCTGACTCTCTCCTTCCTTTCCCTCTGCAATATATCACCTCCCTCCTCCTGACACTCTTCTTCCCTTCCCTCGGCAATATATCACCTCCCTTCCTCCTGACACTATCCTTCCCTTCCCTCTGCAATATTTCACCTCTCTCCCTCCTGACTCTCTTCTTCCCTTCCCTCGGCAATATATCACCTCCCTCCCTCCTGACTCTCTCCTTCCCTTCCCTCTGCAATATATCACCTCCCTCCCTCCTGACTCTCTTCTTCCCTTCCCTCGGCAATAAATCATCTCCCTCCCTCCTGACTCTCTCCTTCCCTTCCCTCTGCAATATATCACCTCTCTCCCTCCTGACTCTCTCCTTCCCTTCCCTCGGCAATATATCACCTCCCTCCCTCCTGACTCTCTCCTTCTCTTCCCTCTGCAATATATCACCTCACTCCCTCCTGACTCTCTCCTTCCCTTCCCTCGGCAATATATCGCCTCCCTCCCTCCTGACTCTCTCCTTCCCTTCCATCTGCAATATATCACATCCCTCCCTCCTGACTCTCTCCTTCCCTTCCCTCTGCAATATATCACCTCACTCCCTCCTGACTCTCTCCTTCCCTTCCCTCGGCAATATATCGCCTCCCTCCCTCCTGACTCTCTCCTTCTCTTCCATCTGCAATATATCACCTTCCTCCCTCCTGACTCTCTCCTTCCCTTCCCTCTGCAATATATCACCTCCCTCCCTCCTGACTCTCTCCTTCGCTTCCCTCGGCAATATATCGCCTCCCTCCCTCTGACTCTCTCCTTCCCTTCCCTCTGCAATATATCAGCTCACTCCCTCCTGTCTCTCTCCTTCCCTTCCCTCGGCAATATATCGCCTCACTCCCTCCTGACTCTCTCCTTCCCTTTCCTCGGCAATATATCACCTCCCTCCCTCCTGACTCTCTCCTTCCTTCTCTCTTCAGTATATCACCTCATACTCTGACTCTCTCCTTCCTTCCTCAAACGTATATCCTCCGTCACTCCCCACAGCTCTTCCTTCCCTTCCCTCAGCAATATCTCCCTCCCTCTATCCTGACTCTCTCCCTCCTTCCTCTGCAATATATCACCTCCTCCCCTCCTGACTCTCTGCTTCCCTTCCTCAGCAATACTTACCTCCTCCTCTTCACTCTCCTCCACTTCCCTATGCAATATATCACCTCCCTCTCTCCTATTTCTCCTTCCTTCCCTCTGCAATATAATATCGCCTCCTCCCTCCTGACTCTCTCCTTCCTATCCTCTGCAATATATCACCTCCCTCCTCCTGACTCTCTCCTTCCTTCCCTCAATATAGCACCTTCCTCCTCTGACTCTCTCCTTCCCTTCCCTCGGCAATATATGCCTCTCTCCCTCCTGACACTATCCTTTCATTCCTTCGGCAATATATCACCTCCCTCCCTTCTGACTCTGTCCTTCCTTCCCTCTGCAATATATCTCCTCCTCGTGACTCTCTCCTTCCCTTCCCTCTGCAATACATCATCACCACGCTATTTCCTCTCCTTCCCTTCCTCGGCAATATAGCACCTTCCTCCACTTCTGACTCTGTCCTTCCTTCCCTCCTGCAATATATCACCTCCTCCTCGTGACTCTCTCCTTCCTTCCTCTGCAATACATCACCTCCCACCCTTCTGACCTCCTTCCCTTCCTCAGCAATATATCCATCTGCACCCTCCTTCTTCTGACTCTCTCCTTCCCTTCCCTCAACAATATATCACCTCCCTCCTTGACTCTCTCCTTCCCTTCCCCTCTGCTTTATATCCTCCCACCCTTCTGACTCTCTCCTTCCTTCCCTCTGACATTATATCACCACCCTCCTTTCTGACTCTCCTTCCTTCCCTCAGCAATATATCACCTCCTCCTCCTGACTCTCTCCTTCCTTCCCCTCTGCAATATATCACCTCCTCCCTCCTGTTCTCCTTCCTTCCTCAACAATATCACCTCCTCCTCCTGACTCTCCTTCCCTTCCACCTCTGCAATATGTCCTTTCTCCCTCCTCAGCTCTCTCCTTCCTTCCCTCTGCAAATATATCATCCTCATCTGACTCTTTCATCATTCCTCAGCAATATATCACCTCCTCTCCTGACTCTCCTTCCCTTCCCCTCTGCAATATATCCTCCTCATCTGACTCTTTCCTTCACTTCCCTCCAACGATATGTCACCTCCCTCCCTCCTGACTCTCCTTCCAGCCTCTGCGATATATCATATCCCTCCTCTGACTCTCTTCTTCCTTCCCTCGACGATATATCCTCCTCTGACTCTCCTTCTTCCCTTCCCTCTGCAATATGTCTGCTCCTCATCCACAGCTCTCTCCTTCCTTCCTCTGCAATATATCACCTCCTCCTCTGACTCTCTCCATCCCTTATCTCGCTTGACCTATCACCTCCCTCCTCTGGCTCTCTCATTACCCTTCCTCTGCAATATGTCACCTCCTCCTCTGACTCTCTCCTTCCCTTCCTCTGCAATATATCACCTCCTCACTCCTGACTCTCTCCATCCCATATCTCAGCAGTATATCACCTCCTCCTCCTGACTCTGTCCTTCCTTCCCTCTGCAGTATATCACCTCCTCCATCCTGACTCTCCTTCCTTCCCTCTGCATAATATCGCCTCCTCCTCCTGACTCTCTCCTTCCCTTCCCTCTGCAGTATATCACCTCCTCCTCATGACTCTCCTTCCTTCCTCTGCAATATATCACCTCCCTCCTCCTGACTCTCCTCCTTCCCTTCCCTCTGCAATATATCACCTCCCTCCTCTGGCTCTCTCCTTCCTTCCCTCTGCAATATATCACCTCTCCTCCTGACTCTCTCCTTACCTTCCTCGGCAATATATCACCTCCCTCCCTCCTGGCTCTCTCCTTCCTTCATAGCCCAAAATCTCACCTCCACTCCCACCTGAATCTATCCTTCCCTTCCCTCAGCAATATATCACCTCCCTCCCTTCTGACTCTCCTTCCCTTCCTCAGCAGTATATCACCTCCTCCTCTGACACTGTCCTTCCCTTCCTCTGCAATATATCCTGCGTCCTCCTGACTCCTCCTTCCCTTCCCTCGGCATTATATCACCTCCCTCCTCCTGACACTGTCCTTCCCTTCACTCTGCAGCTCCTCCACCTCCTCCCTCCTGACACTGTCCTTCCTTCCTCAACGTATATCACCTCCACCTCCTGACTCTCCTTTCCTTCCTCTGCAATATATCACTTTTACTCATGTGACTCTCTCCTTCCCTTCATAACGTATATCACCTTCCTCCTTCTGACTCTCCTTCACTCCTCTGCAATATATCACCTCCCTCCCTCCTGACTCTCTCCTTCCCTTCCTTCTGCATTATATCACCTCCCTCCCCTCTGACTCTCTCCTTCCTTTCCTCTGCAATATATCACCTCCTCCCACCTGACTCTCTCCTTCCTTCCTTCTGCAATATAACACCTCCCTCCTCCTGACTCTCTCCTTCCCTTCCCTCTGTCTGTCACCTCCTCACCTGACTCTCTCCTTCCTTCCTCTGCAATATATCACCTCCTCCTCGTGACTCTCTCTTCCCTTCCTCAACAACATATCCACCTCCTCATTCTGACTCTCTCCTTCCCTTCCTCTGCAATATATCAACTCACTCCTCGTGACTCTCTCCTTCCTTCCTCTGTGATATATCACCTCCTCCTCGTGTCTCCTTCCTTCTATTACGATATATCACCTCCTCCATCCTGACTCTCTCCTTCCTTCTCTGACAATATATCACCTCCCTCCTCCATGACTCTCTCCTTCCCTTCCTTCTGCAATATAACACCTCCCTCCTCTGACTCTCTCCTTCCTTCCCTCTGCAATATATCACCTCCACTCACCTGATCTCTCTTCCCTTCCTCTGAGATATATCACCTCCCTCCTTCGTGACGTCTCTCCTTCCCTTTCCTCGCTTGGCATATCACCTCCTCCTCCCTGACTCTCTCCTTCCTTCCTCTGCAATATATCACCTCCTCCCTCCTGACTCTCTCCTTCCCTTCCTCTGCCAGTATATCACCTCCTCCTCCTGAGCTCTCCTTCCTTCCTCTTTGATATATCACCTCCCTCCCCACTGACTCTCTCCTTCCTTCTCTGCAGTATATCACCTCCCGCCTCTGTTCTCTCCTTCCTTCCCCTGCAATATATGCCTCCCTCCTCCTGACTCTCTCCTTCCTTCCTCTACCACAATATATCACCTCCCTCCCTCTGACTCTCTCCTTCCCTTCCCTCTGCAATATATCACCTCCCTCCATCCTGGCTCTCTCCTTCCTTCCTCTGCATAATATCGCCTCCTCCCTCCTGACTCTCTCCTTCCTTCCTCTGCAATATCTGTCCTCCCTCACAGCTCTCTCCTTCCTTCCCTCTGCAATATATCACCTCTCTCCCTCCTGACTCTCTCCTTCCCTTCCATCGGCAATATATCACCTCCCTCCTCTGACTCTCTCCTTCCCTTCCCTCTGCAATATATCCACTTCCCTCCTCCTGGATCTCTCTTCCTTCCTCTTGCAATGTATCACCTCCTCCACCTGACTCTCTCCCTTCCCTTCACTCGGCAATATCCTCCCTCCTTCTGACTCTCTCCTTCCCATTATCGGCAATATATCACCTCCTCCTTTCTGACTCTCTCCTTCCTTCCTCTGCTGTTATATCACCTCCTCCTCTGATCTCCTTTATTCACTCCGTAATATATCACCTCCACTCCTTCATTTCTCCTCCTTCCTTCCTCGGCGATATATCACCTCCTCCTTTCTGACTCTCGGCCTTCCCTTCCTCGGCAATGTCACCTCCTCCTCCTGACTCTCCTTCCTTCCTCTGCGATATATCCCTTCCCTCCTCCTGGATCTCTCCTTCCCCATCGCGTATATCACACTCCTCCTCTGTTCTCATTCCTTCACTCGGCAATATATCACTATCCACTCCCTTCTGACTCTCTCCTTCCTTCCCATCGGCAGTATATCGCCTCCTCCTTCGACTCTCATTTGTCCCCTCGACAGTAATCACCTCCCTCCCACCTGACTCTCTCCTTCCCTTCCTCTGCAATATATCACCTCCCTCCTTCTGACTCTCTCCTTCCCTTCCCTCAACAGCCTATCACCTCCTCCCTTCTGACTCTCTCCTTCCCTTCCTCAGCAATATATCACCTCCACTCCTGACTCTCTCCTTCCCTTCCTCTGCAATATCTTCCTCCCTCCTTCACAGCTCTCTCTTCCTTCCCCTCGGCAATATATCACCTCCCTCTCCTGACACTGTCCTTCCCTTCACTCTGTAATATATCCTCCCTCCTCCTGACTCTCTCCTTCCTTCCCTCGGCAATATATCATATCCCTACTCTCCTGACCTGTCCTTCCCTTCACTCTGCAATGTATCACCTCCCTCCCTCCTGATTCTCTCCTTCCTTCCTCACACAATATATCACCTCCCTCCCTCCTGAGTCTATCCTTCCTTCCTCGGCAATATATCAACTACCTCCTCTGACTCTCTCCTTTTCCTTCCTCTGCAGTATATCACCTCCCTCCTCCTGACTCTCTCCTTCCTTCCTCTGCAATGTCACCTCCCTCCTCCTGACTCTCCTTCCCTTCCTCTGCATAAATATCTGCCTCCCTCCTCTGACTCTATCTTCCTTCCATCAGCAATCATATCACCCTCCCTTCCTTCTGACTCTCTCTTCCTTCCTCTGGCAATATGTCACCTCACTCCTCATTGACTCTCCTTCCCTTCCCTCAGCAACATATCACCTCCACTCCTTCTGACTCTCCTCCAGCCCTTCCCTCTGCAATATATCCACCCTCCCTTCCCTCTGATATATCACCTCCTCCTCTGTTTCTCTCCTTCCTTCGGCTTCTGCAGTATATCTTATTCCTCTTCGACTCTCTCATTATTACTCTCTGCAATATATCACCTCCTCCACCTGACTCCTATTCTCCTTCCCTTCCTCTGCAATATATCACCTCCACTCCTTCGTGACTCCTTCCCTTTTCTCGGGACATATCACCTCCCTCCTCTGTCTCTCCTTCCCTTCCTTCTGCAATATATCTCCTCCCCTCTGCTCTCTCCTTCCCTTCAGCTTCTGCAATGTCACCTCCCTCCATCCTGACTCTCTCCTTCCTTCCCTCTGCAATATGTCACCTCCTTCCTTCGTGACTCCTTCCCTTCTCTCGGCAATATGTACCTCCCTCCTCCTGAGTCTCTCCTTCCCTTCCTTCTGCAATGCCCTCACCTCCTCATCTGACTCTCTCCTTCCTTCCCTCTGCAATATATCACCTCCCTCCTCTGACTCTCTCCTTCTCTTCCTCAGCAATATATCACCTCTCCCTCCTCTGACTCTCTTCTTCCCTTCCTCAGCATTATCACCTCCCTCCTCTGTCTCTCCCTTCCCTCAGCAGTATATCACCTCCTCCCTCCTGACTCTCTCCATCCACTTTCCTCTGCAATATATCACCTCTCTCCTCCTGACTCTCTGCTTTCCTTCCTCGGCAGTGCTTATCCTCCTCTCCTCTGACTCTCTCCATCCCTTTCATCTGCAATATATCACCTCTCTCCTCCTGACTCTCTCCTTTACCCCTTCCTCGGCAGTATATCACCTCCATCCTCCTGACTCTCTCCATCCCTTTCCTCTGCAATATATCACCTTCCTCCTCTGACTCTCTCAGCCTTCCCCTCTGCGTATATCACCTCCTTCCTTCGTGCTCTCTCCTTCCTTCTCTCGGCAATATCACCTCCTCCTCCTGAGTCTCCTTCCCTTCATGCAGTATATCACCTCCCCTCCATCCCCTGACTCTCTCCTTCCTTCCCTCTGCAATATATCTGCCTCCCTCCTCTGACTCTCTTCTTCCTTCATTGCAATATATCACCTCCCTCCATCCTGACTCTCCTTCCCTTCCTCTGCAATATATCACCTCCCTCCTCCTGGTCTCCTTCCCTTCCTTCTGCAATATATCACCTCCTCCATCCTGACTCTCTTCCCTTCCTCTGCAGTATATCACTCCTCCCTCTGACTCTCTCCTTCTCTTCCCCTCAGCAAATATCACCTCCCTCCTCCTGACTCTCTTCTTCCCTTCCATGTGTTACCATCACCTCCCTCCCTCCTGACTCTCTCCTTCCCTTCCTCAGCAGTGTCTACCTCCTCCCTCCTGACTCTCTCATCCTTTCCTCTGCAATGTATCACCTCTCTCCTCTGACTCTCTACTTTCCTTCCTCAGCAGTATATCCTCCTCCTCTGGCTCTCCTTCCTTCCCTCTGCATTATATCACCTCCTCCCTCCTGACTCTCCTTCCTATCCTCTGCAATATATCACCTCCCTCCCTCCTGACTCTCCTCCTTCCCCTTCCTGGCAATATATCACCTCCCTTCCTCCTGCTCTCTCCTTCCCTTCCCTCTGCAATATATCACCTCCTCCCTCCTGACTCTCTCCTTCCCTTCCCTCGGCAATATATCACCTCCTCACTGACTCTCTCCTTCCTTCCCTCGGCAATATATCACCTCCCTCCTCCTGACTCTCTCCTTCCTTCCCTAGGCAATATATCACCTCCCTCCCTCCTGACTCTCTCCTTCCTTCCCTCTGCAATATATCACCTCCCTCCTCTGACTCTCTCCTTCCCTTCCCTCTGCAATATGTCACCTCCCTCCTCTGACTCTCTCCTTCCCTTCCTCTGCAATATATCACCTCCCTCACCTCCTGACTCTCTCCTTCCCTTCCTCTGCTATATCACCTCCCTCCCTCCTGACTCTCTCCTTCCCTTCCCTCTGCAATATATCACCTATCTCCCTCCTGATTCTCTCCTTCCCTTCCCTCTGCATTACACCTCCTCCTCTGACTCTCTCCTTCCCTTCCTAGGCAATTATATCACCTCCCTCCCTCCTGACTCTCTCCTTTCCTTCCCTCTGCAATGTATTCATCCTCCCTCACCTCCTGACCTCTCCTCCTTTCCTTCCCTCCTGCAATATATCACCTCCTCCCTTCTGACCTCTCCTTCCCTTCCCTCTGGCAATATATCCACCTATTCCCTTCTCCCTCCTGACCTCCTCCTCCTTCCCTTCCCTGTGCGGTCTATCACCTTCCTCCCTCCTGACTCTCTCCTTCCCTTCCCTCGGCAATATATCACCTCCCTCCTCCTGAGTCCTTCCCCTTCCCTTCCCTCAGCAATATATCACCGTCCTTCCCTTCCTGACTCTCTCCTTCCCTTCCCTCTGCAATATATCACCTCCCACCCTCCTGACTCTCTCCTTTCCTTCCCTCTGCAATATATCACCTCCCTCCCTTCTGACCCTCTCCTTCCCTTCCCTCGGCAATATATCACCTATCTCCCTCCTGACTCTCTCCTTCCCTTCCCTGTGCAATATATCACCTTCCTCCCTCCTGACTCTCTCCTTCCCTTCCCTCGGCAATATATCACCTCCCACCCTCCTGACTCTCTCCTTCCCTTCCCAAGGCAATATAATACCTACCTCCCTCCTGACTGTCTCCTTCCCTTCCCTCGGCAATATATCACCTCCCTCCCTCCTGACTCTCTCCTTCCCTTCCCTCTGCAATATATCACCTCCCTCCCTCCTGACTCTCTCCTTCCCTTCCCTCGGCAATATATCCTCCCTCCCTCTGACTCTCTTCCTTCCCTTCCCTGCAGCAATATATCACCTCCCTCCCTCCTGACTCTCTCTTCCCTTCCCTCGGCAATATATCACCTCCTCCCTCCTGGACTCTCCTCCTTCCCTTCCTCCAATATATCACCTCCCTCCCCTCTGACTCCTTCCTTCCTTCCCTCACAATATATCGCCTCCCTTCCTCCTGACTCTCTCCTTCCCTTCCTCTTCAATATATCCACCTCTCTTCCTCCTGACTCCTCCTTCCATTCCTTCGCCAGTATATCACCTCCCTCCTCCTGTTGACTCTCTCATCCTCCTGACCATACTGCAATATATCACCTCCTTCCATCCTGACTCTCTTCCTTCCCCCCTTCGACGATATATCACCTCCCTCCATCCTGACTCTCTCCTTCCTTCCCTCAAGCAATATATCCCTCCCTCCTCCCTGTCCTGACACTATCCTTCCCTTCCTCCGGCACTATCCATTATCATCCTCCTCCTCCTGACTCTCTCCTTCCCTTCCCTCAAAGGCAATATATCATCTCCCTCCATCCTGATCTCTCCTTCCTTCCCTCAGGCATATATCACGTTCCCTTCCTCTGATCATCCCTCCTCCTTACTTCCTTCTGCAATATATCACCTCCCTCCCTCCTGACTCTCTCCTTCCCTTCCTTCGGCAATATATCACCTCCCTCCCTCCTGACACTATCCTTCCCTTCCCTCGGCAATATATCACCTCCCTCCCTCCTGACACTATCCTTCCCTTCCCTCGGCAATATATCATCTCCCTCCATCCTGACTCTCTCCTTCCCTTCCCTCGGCAATATATCACCTCCCTCCCTCCTGACTCTGTCCTTCCCTTCCCTCTGCAATATATCACCTCCCTCCCTCCTGACTCTCTCCTTCCCTTTTCTCTGCAGTATATCACCTCCCTCCCTCCTGACTCTCTCCTTCCCTTCCCTCTGCAATATATCACCTCCCTCCCTCCTGACTCTCTCCTTCCCTTCCCTCTGCATTATATCACCTCCCTCCCTCCTGACTCTCTCCTTCCCTTCCCTCTGCAATATATCACCTCCCTCCCTCCTGACTCTCTCCTTCCCTTTTCTCTGCAGTATATCACCTCCCTCCCTCCTGACTCTCTCCTTCCCTTCCCTCTGCAATATATCACCTCCCTCCCTCCTGACTCTCTCCTTCCCTTTCCTCTGCAGTATATCACCTCCCTCCCTCCTGACTCTCTCCTTCCCTTTCCTCTGCAGTATATCACCTCCCTCCCTCCTGACTCTCTCCTTCCCTTTCCTCTGCAGTATATCGCCTGCCTCCCTCCTGACTCTCTCCTTCCCTTCCCTCGGCAATATGTGACCTCCCTCCCTCTCTCCCTCCCTCCCGGCTCTATCCATCCCTTCCCTCGGCAACATATCACCTCCCTTCCTCCCTCCCTCTTGACTCTCTCCTTCCCTTCCCTCGGCAATATATCACCTCCCTCCCTCCTGACTCTCTCCTTCCCTTCCCTCGGCAATATATCATCTCCCTCCCTCCTGACTCTCTCCTTCCCTTCCCTCGGCAATACATCACCTCCCTCCCTCCTGACTCTCTCCTTCCCTTCCCTCGGCAATATATCACCTCCCTCCCTCCTGACTCTCTGCTTCCCTTCCCTCTGCAATATATCACCTCCCTTCCACCTGACTCTCTCCTTCCCTTCCCTCTGCAATATATCACCTCCCTCCCTCCTGACTCTCTCCTTCCCTTCCCTTTGCAATATATCACCTCCCTCCCTCCTGACTCTCTCCTTCCCTTCCCTTTGCAATATATCACCTCCCTCCCTCCTGACTCTCTCCTTCCCTTCCCTCTGCAATATATCACCTCCCTCCGTCCTGACTCTCTCCTTCCCTTCCCTCTGCAATATATCACCTCCCTCCTTCCTGACTCTCTCCTTCCCTTCCCTCTGCAATATATCACCTCCCTCCCTCCTGACTCTCTCCTTCCCTTCCCTCTGCAATATATCACCTCCCTCCTTCCTGACTCTCTCTTTCCCTTCCCTCTGCAATATATCACCTCCCTTCCTCCTGACTCTCTCCTTCCCTTCTCTCTGCAATATATCACCTCCCTCCCTCCTGACTCTCTCCTTCCCTTCCCTCTGCAATATATCACCTCCCTTCCTCCTGACTCTCCCCTTCCCTTCCCTCTGCAATATATCACCTCCCTCCCTCCTGACTCTCTCCTTCCCTTCCCTCTGCAATATATCACATCACTCCTTCCTGACTCTCTCCTTCCCTTCCCTCTGCAATATATCACCTCCCTTCCTCCTGACTCTCTCCTTCCCTTCCCTCTGCAATATATCACCTCCCTCCCTCCTGACTCTCTCCTTCCCTTCCCTCTGCAATATATCACCTCCCTTCCTCCTGACTCTCGCCTTCCCTTCCCTCTGCAATATATCACCTCCCTCCTTCCTGACTCTCTCCTTCCCTTCCCTCTGCAATATATCACCTCCCTTCCTCCTGACTCTCTCCTTCCCTTCCCTCTGCAATATATCACCTCCCTTCCTCCTGACTCTCTCCTTCCCTTCCCTTGGCAATATATCACCTCCCTCACTCCTGACTCTCTCCTTCCCTTCCCTTGGCAATATATCACCTCCCTTCCTCCTGACTCTCTCCTTCCCTTCCCTCTGCAATATATCACCTCCCTCCCTCCTGACTCTCTCCTTCCCTTCCCTCTGCAATATATCACCTCCCTCCCTCCTGACTCTCTTCTTCCCTTCCCTCTGCAATATATCACCTCCCTTCCTCCTGACTCTCTCCTTCCCTTCCCTCTGCAGTATATCACCTCCGTCCCTCCTGACTCTCTCCTTCCCTTCCCTCGGCAATATATCACCTCCATCCCTCTCTCCTGGCTATATCCTTCCCTTCCCTCGGTAATATGTCACCTCCCTCCCTCCCTCCCGGCTCTATCCTTCCCTTCCCTCGGCAATATATCGCCTCCCTCCCTCCCTCCCTCCCTCCCTCCCTCCCTCCTTCTTTCCCTCCCGGCTCTATCCTTCCCTGCCCTCGGCAATATATCGCCTCCCTCCCTCCCTCCCTCCCTCCCTCCTTCTTTCCCTCCCGGCTCTATCCTTCCCTTCCCTCGGCAATATATCACCTCCATCCCTCTCTCCTGGCTCTATCCTTCCCTTCCCTCGGCAATATATCGCCTCCCTCCCTCCCTCCCTCCCTCCCTCCCTCCCTCCTTCCCTCCCTCCCGGCTCTATCCTTCCCTTCCCTCGACAATATATCGCCTCCCTCCCTCCCTCCTGGCTCTATCCTTCCCTCCCTCCCTTCCGGCTCTATCCTTCCCTCCCTCCTTCCCGGCTCTATCCTTCTTTCCCTCCCTACCGGCTCTATCCTTCTCTCCCTCCCTACCGGCTCTCTCGTTCCCTCCCTCCCTACCGGCTCTATCCTTCCCTTTTCTCCCTACCGGCTCTGTCCTTCCCTTCCGTCCCTACCGGCTCTATCCTTCCCTCCCTCCCACCCCGCGCTATCCTTCCCTCCCTCCCTACCGGCTCTATCCTTCTCTTCTCTCCCTACCGTCTCTATCCTTCCCTCCCTCCCTCCCGGCTCTATCCGTCCCTCCCTCCCTACCGGCTCTATACTTCTCTTCCCTCCCTCCCGGCTCTATCCTTCCCTCCCTCCCTACCGGCTCTATCCTTCCGTCCCTCCCTCCCGGCTCTATCCTTCCCTCCCTCCCTACCGGCTCTATCCTTCCCTTCCCTCCCTCCCGGCTCTATCCTTCCCTCCCTCCCTACCGGCTCTATCCTTCTCTTCCCTCCATCCCGGCTCTATCCTTCCCTCCCTCTCTCCCGGCTCTATCCTTCCCTCCCTCCCTGCCTGCTCTATCCTTCCCTCCCTCCCTACCGGCTCTATCATTCCCTTCCCTCCCTACCGGCTCTATCCTTCCATTCCTCCCTACCGGCTCTATCCTTCCCTATCTCCCTCCCGGCTCTATCCTTCCCTCCCTCCCTACCGGCTCTATCCTTCTCTCCCTCCCTACCGGCTCTATCATTCCCTTCCCTCCCTACCGGCTCTATCCTTCCCTCCCTCCCTACCGGCTCTATCCTTCCCTTCCCTCACTCCCGGCTCTATCCTTCCCATCCCTCCCTACCGGCTCTATCCTTCTCTTCCCTCCATCCCGGCTCTATCCTTCCCTCCCTCTCTCCCGGCTCTATCCTTCCCTTCCCTCCCTCCCGACTCTATCCATCATTAGCATTTTTAGTTTATATTTGAAAATTTTTTCCCTGAGGAGACTTGAAAAGGTTTTGTTGAAGGTTGTGAGTGGTGGCGGTGTGTGTGTTCCTCCGTGATGACACAGACCTCTTAACAAAGACCGTCACTGCTGCCAGGTCGACAGTCACTTTAATTATCGCCTCTCACAGTCTCTCTCTCTTTCTCTCTCTCTCTCTCTCTCTTTCTCTCTCTCTCTCTCTCTCTCTCTCTCTCTCTCTCTCTCTCTCTCTCTCTCTCTCTCTCTCTCTCTCTCTCTCTTTATATTTTTCATATAACACTTTTGTTTGCTGGCTGCCTTTCATTATTCTCTCAGTTTCTCTTTATTTGTTTCTATCTTCTCCTGTGTTTTATTATTTAGTTTTCCTCGGTATAGAAGGGAGAAGAATCGGTTGCTGGAAGATTTTTGTGATCGTAAACATGTGGATTTAACGTGGACTGTAAAGTCTTTATATATTGGGTCTTTCTCGTGTAATTACCTCCTTATATCGACGTGTTTGTTGATACGAGAGGCTGGCTGCCTTCCCACCAGGCTGGCTGCCTTCCCACCAGGCTGGCTGCCTTCCCACCAGGCTGGCTGCCTTCCCACCAGGCTGGCTGCCTTCCCACCAGGCTGGCTGCCTTCCCACCAGGCTGGCTGCCTTCCCACCAGGCTGGCTGCCTTCCCACCAGGCTGGCTTGCCTTCCCACCAGGCTGGCTGCCGTCCCACCAGGCTGGCTGCCTTCCCACCAGGCTGGCTGCCTTCCCACCAGGCTGGCTGCCTTCCCACCAGGCTGGCTGCCTTCCCACCAGGCTGGCTGCCTTCCCACCAGGCTGGCTGCCTTCCCACCAGGCTGGCTGCCTTCCCACCAGGCTGGCTGAAGGTACACTGCTTCCACCCCTGGCTACTCTTATTATTGCTTATATGTATATATATATATATATATATATATATATATATATATATATATATATATATATATATATATATATATATATATATTTATATATATATATTTATATGAGAAGTTTTTACAAAGTAGAAGTGATGCAAGGAGGGAAGAGTATATGGAGAAAAAGAGAGAGGTTAAGAGAGTGGTGAAGCAATGTAAAAAGAGAGCAAATGAGAGAGTGGGTGAGATGTTATCAGCAAATTTTGTTGAAAATAAGAAAAAGTTTTGGAGTGAGATTAACAAGTTAAGAAAGCCTAGAGAACAAATGGATTTGTCAGTTAAAAATAGGAGAGGAGAGTTATTAAATGGAGAGTTAGAGGTAGTGGGAAGATGGAGGGAATATTTTGAGGAATTGTTAAATGTTGATGAAGATAGGGAAGCTGTGATTTCGTGTATAGGGCAAGGAGGAATAACATCTTGTAGGAGTGAGGAAGAGCCAGTTGTGAGTGTGGGGGAAGTTCGTGAGGCAGTAGGTAAAATGAAAAGGGGTAAGGCAGCCGGGATTGATGGGATAAAGATAGAAATGTTAAAAGCAGGTGGGGATATAGTTTTGGAGTGGTTGGTGCAATTATTTAATAAATGTATGGAAGAGGGTAAGGTACCTAGGGATTGGCAGAGAGCATGCATAGTTCCTTTGTATAAAGGCAAAGGGGATAAAAGAGAGTGCAAAAATTATAGGGGGATAAGTCTGTTGAGTGTACCTGGTAAAGTGTATGGTAGAGTTATTATTGAAAGAATTAAGAGTAAGACGGAGAATAGGATAGCAGATGAACAAGGAGGCTTTAGGAAAGGTAGGGGGTGTGTGGACCAGGTGTTTACAGTGAAACAATTTCCCTCTTTCCTACATACTCTAACTTGAGCCTCACTATCCTCGTAAAAACTCTTCACTGCTTTCAGTAACCTACCTCCTACACCATACACCTGCAACATCTGCCACATTGCCACCCGATCCACCCTGTCATACGCCTTTTCCAAATCCATAAATGCCACAAAGACCTCTTTAGACTTATCTAAATACTGTTCACTTATTTGTTTCACTGTAAACATCTGGTCCACACACCCCCTACCTTTCCTAAAGCCTCCTTGTTCATCTGCTATCCTATTCTCCGTCTTAATCTTAATTCTTTCAATAATAACTCTACCATACACTTTACCAGGTATACTCAACAGACTTATCCCCCTATAATTTTTGCACTCTCTTTTGTCCCCTTTGCCTTTATACAAAGGAACTATGCATGCTCTCTGCCAATCCCTAGGTACCTTACCCTCTTCCATACATTTATTAAATAATTGCACCAACCACTCCAAAACTATATCCCCACCTGCTTTTAACATTTCTATCTTTATCCCATCAATCCCGGCTGCCTTACCCCCTTTCATTTTACCTACTGGCTCATGAACTTCCCCCACACTCACAACTGGCTCTTCCTCACTCCTACACGATGTTATTCCTCCTTGCCCTATACACGAAATCACAGCTTCCCTATCTTCATCAACATTTAACAATTCCTCAAAATATTCCCTCCATCTTCCCAATACCTCTAACTCTCCATTTAATAACTCTCCTCTCCTATTTTTAACTGACAAATCCATTTGTTCTGTAGGCTTCCTTAACTTGTTAATCTCACTCCAAAACTTTTTCTTATTTTCAACAAAATTTGTTGATAACATCTCACCCACTCTCTCATTTGCTCTCTTTTTACATTGCTTCACCACTCTCTTAACCTCTCTCTTTTTCTCCATATACTCTTCCCTCCTTGCATCACTTCTACTTTGTAAAAACTTCTCATATGCTAACTTTTTCTCCCTTAGTACTCTCTTTACATTATCATTCCACCAATCGCTCCTCTTCCCTCCCGCACCCACTTTCCTGTAACCACAAACTTCTGCTGAACATTCTAACACTACATTTTTAAACCTACCCCATTCCTCTTCGACCCCATTGCCTATGCTCTCATTAGCCCATCTATCCTCCAATAGCTGTTTATATCTTACCCTAACTGCCTCCTCTTTTAGTTTATAAACCTTCACCTCTCTCTTCCCTGATGCTTCTATTCTCCTTGTATCCCATCTACCTTTTACTCTCAGTGTAGCTACAACTAGAAAGTGATCTGATATATCTGTGGCCCCTCTATAAACATGTACATCCTGAAGTCTACTCAATAGTCTTTTATCTACCAATACATAATCCAACAAACTACTGTCATTTCGCCCTACATCATATCTTGTATACTTATTTATCCTCTTTTTCTTAAAATATGTATTACCTATAACTAAACCCCTTTCTATACAAAGTTCAATCAAAGGGCTCCCATTATCATTTACACCTGGCACCCCAAACTTACCTGCCACACCCTCTCTAAAAGTTTCTCCTACTTTAGCATTCAGGTCCCCTACCACAATTACTCACTTGGTTCAAAGGTTCCTATACATTCACTTAACATCTCCCAAAATCTCTCTCTCTCCTCTACATTCATCTCTTCTCCAGGTGCATACACGCTTATTATGACCCACTTTTCGCATCCAACTTTCACTTTAATCCACATAATCCTTGAATTTACACATTCATATTCTCTTTTCTCCTTCCATAACTGATCATTTAACATTACTGCTACCCCTTCCCTTGCTCTAACTCTCTCAGATACTCCAGATTTAATCCCATTTATTTCCCCCCACTGAAACTCTCCTACCCCCTTCAGCTTTGTTTCGCTTAGAGCCAGGACATCCAACTTCTTTTCATTCATAACATCAGCAATCATCTGTTTCTTGTCATCCGCAGTACATCCACGCACATTTAAGCATCCCAGTTTTATAAAGTTTTTCTTCTTCTCTTTTTAATAAATGTCTACAGGAGAAGGGGTTACTAGCCCATTGCTCCCGGCATTTTAGTCGCCTCATACGACACGCATGGCTTACGTAGGAAAGATTCTTTTCCACTTCCCCATGGACAATAGAAGAAATAAAGAAGAACAAGAGCTATTTAGAAAAAGGAGAAAAACCTAGATGTATGTATATATATATGCATGTGCGTGTCTGTGAAGTGTGACCAAAGTGTAAGTAGGAGTAGCAAGATATCCCTGTTATCTAGCGTGTTTATGAGACAGAAAAAGAAACCAGCAATCCTATCATCATGCAAAACAGTTACAGGTTTCTGTTTCACAGTCATCTGGCAGGACGGTAGTACTTCCCTGGGTGGTTGCTGTCTACCAACCTACTACACACCTACTACTATATATATATATATATATATATATATATATATATATATGTATATATATATGTATATATATATATATATATATATATATATATATATATATATATATATATATATATATATACATATATATATATGTATATATATTACAACCCAGGGACAATAAGGCCTGTTATCTGGGTGTAAAGTGGAGCAAGGAGCAGAACAAACACAGCTGAATAACTTTGAAATATATTTTCCTTCACCAAGTGCGATTAAAAGTATTTACAATTATATACACTATATACAGTTGGAAATGTATGTGTACCACATGGTGAATCAAAATTCAAAGAGACAGAATGGACGACCGTGTTCAACCAGCAGCTGGGTGAAAATGACAAGGGTGAGAATGTGAGCAGTATCCACGTCACCTTCACAATTGACAGTTCCACAATATGATTGGCTGAACCCAGGAACTGATCAGACGATGGGGCCCCGATGGTCCGACTCTTAGCTACCTGGTTCGCTGGCTGGGGAGGTAGCCTTTTATAAATGTGTTCACATGCTCCTAGTAAGGGTACACACTCTATGCATGCAACACCCGCACCCCGAGAAGGCTCAGGACTAGGCTTCCACCTCCAAATGGTAAACGTGCCGCCATGGCACAATATAATGGGTTCGCCTTTCCTCTCAACCATCCAACTCTTAGATAGAGCTATACTTTACTCACGACATAAGCCAATCTCTAAACTTTAAGTGAGAGGGCTAACGTTGGTCTAAGATACCTGCGGACGGTAGCAATGTATCCCCTCACTAAAAAAACCCACAACATTAAATACTCATTTACAAAAAGGGAAAAAAAGAGCTATAACCCTGTTTACCAAGAGTCCCTAACACATCCTAACCTAATACATATGAATGCTACACTCTTGATAAAGAATCGGCCAACTTATTTTCTTGGCCAGAAATGTGCTTAATAAATATGTTATATGGTTGTAGCCTGATGGTCCACCTCATCAGTTATGTGTTGTGATTCTTCATATGCTGCAGATAAATTAGAGAGTTGTTGTCGGTGTAGACTGACCACCTGCGAAGTCTGACCCACATATATATTAAAGTGCTCTAAGGTCAGTACCAGAGCGAGGGCTTCTTTTTCAATTGTAGACTAAGTCCTCTGGTGCTGCTGGTACTTGGCTGAATAGTAAGCCACAGGCTGCAACCCATCGTCCCCGGCTTCCGAAAGTACTGCGCCAACCCAAGACTCACAAGCATCAACCTGGAACGAAACAGGTTTGGAGAGGTCTGGAGACAAAAGAATGGGTGCAGTACAAACTAATCTTTTTGCTTTCGTAAAAGAATTTTGAAATTCTGGGGTCCAATTAAAGGGAACTTTGTGACTGGTAAGTGAGGTTAGAGGGGCTACAATATCTGAGAAATTTTTACAGAATCTTCTATAAAATCCTACTGTATCTAGGAAACGTTGAAGTGATTTCCTATCATGAGGTAATGAATAATCTTTAATTGCAATAACTTTAGCAAATTTAGGGGCGACTTTGCCACTACCTACTTCATGGCCAAAAAATTAACAGTAGCCTGGCCAAAGGAAGATTTAGACAAGTTAATAGTTAAGTGGAAACTCTGAAAGGTTTCAAATGGAGCCTTAATTAACCCTAAACTTGTGTTGATCCCAAATATCAGACACAACAATAATGTCGTCTAGGTAAGCTGCTGTGCCTTCAAGTCCTTTGATAGCCTGATGGATAAGTTTCTGGAATGCAGAAGGCGAGTTTTTCATTCTGAAGGGGGTAACTGTATATAGATAATGACCTCCTGGAATTACGAAGGCAGAGATTTCCTTCACCTTATCCGTCAAAGGTACCTGATAATAACCTTTAAGAAGATCTAACTTGGACACAAAAGTAGCCTTACCCACAAGGTCGATTACGTCATCCAGACGTGGCAGAAGGTAAGCATCTGCAATTGTGAACTCGTTCACCTTTCGGTAGTCTGTACATATTCGAAAACCTCCACCAGCTTTCTTAACAAGGATGCACAGTGAAGCCCATGGACTAGATGACTTCTCCACTAACCCATGCTCTAACAGAAATTCTACCTCCTGCTGAAGTAGCCTCTGTGTTTTAGGATTAGCTCTGTAGGGGAAGAGTTTAATAGGCTTAGAGTTTCCAACATCTACGTCATGATATCCTAGTGTAGATTTTTATCCGAACATTCGAAAAGATATCAGGGTAAGATATCAGGGTAAGATTGTTACTTGAGTCTTAGATAGCCCCACCATTAAAGGGCTAGGGAAGAGGAAGTCAACAACACTCTTCCTTTTACAGGATGTTCTTCTCTGCAAAGCTGACCATGAACTTCGTTTTAAAGTCTATCGAAAACCCACCAACCAAACCGATCTTCTCCACTTCTACTCTCACCACGACACCAAAACTAAACGTGGTGTAATTATAGGCTTCTTCCTGCGTGCACTCAGCATCTGCAGCAATGAGATCCTTGAGGAAGAATGCACTATAATTGTACAAGTATTTTCCAAACTTCACTATCCTCGTCACTTCATCAGAGACTGCAGACGACGGGCATTAAACATCTTCAACACACCCAGAGAAGACACTGCCGAGAAGAGATACATAGTCCACCCCACCAACCCCATTGCCAAACACGTTTCCAACATCTTTTCCAATACCTCATTCCAAGTATCTACCTCCACAAGCACGAGCATCAAGGACATTACCAGTAATAGACAGGAAAAGCTTCCATCCTCTACAGGGGTATTCATAATCCCTTGTAATGACTCCAGCAAATTATACGTGGGCGAAACATCAAGGAACCTCCAAACACGTATTTCAGAACACCAATACGCAAGCAGGTCTGACGATACAAGGAATGCCTGTGTAGAACACCGTAATTCACACAACCATTTAATAAACTACAGAAACTCAAGACTTATAGCCAGAGAAGACAACACTCAATACCGAAGAATCCTGGAATCATCGCTTATCTCTATATCCAACAACTTCAACCAGAACAATGGCTTTTATAACATAGCTGAACCACTTGCCAAGAAACTTCTTCATCGCTATCCCACATAAGAGCATAGGAATGGAGGAACACTGCAGAAGGTCTGCTCACAAACTGATTCAATCTCCCTTCCAAGCTAACCAAGATTTTAGACTCTATAACCCCACTCGGTAGATCATCAGATGCAGCATTCTCCACCTGACCACAACATTCTGAACCTGACTATAAATACTCGCATACCTTCCATCCCAGGTAGATCTGTTTGTGACTTGAAAAAGCCCACTGTGTGGGTGAAACGTTGTCAATAAAGGATCACATTATACTGCATATGTGTCTGTATTTCCAAAGGGCTTGGGTCCTTGAGGAGGACAGAAATTGGAAGCTTGACATTAATTTCAGAAACAGAGTGCAAAGAGTCAGGGTCATTCTCAGAGGTAGAGAACAGTCATTACTGGGACTTTATCTGGTGTATTAAATGCTTTAATTATATTAATGTGGTAAGTTTTAGTTTTTGAGGTCTTATCAAGGGGAGACACCACATAATTTACATCAGATAATTTACTTACAATTTGTATAGGTCCCGTAAATCTAGCTTTCAAGGTGTGGCCAGGTATAGGTTCCTGTACCAACACTTTGTCTCCTGGATGGAAGGAGCGAAACTGTGAATTTCTGTCATACCTCTGTTTGTAAAGTAAAAGGACACAAGTGCAACTAATGTGACATTTTATTGTGGCAACGTTTCGCTCTCCAGGAGCTTTGTCAAGCTGATGCGGCTTGACGAAGCTCCTGGAGAGCGAAACGTTGCCACAATAAAATGTCACATTAGTTGCACTTGTGTCCTTTTACTTTACATATTGTCGGTAATTCTACCAACATTATTACATATCTCTGTTTCATCTTATTTTGAGTTACTAACTGACGTGCCACCTGCATCCTTAAAGAAGGGCTGTAGAGGGTTCAGCAAACGTCTTCTCCCATCCATCCTTCCTTGAGCACCCAAAGAGGACCTCGTACATTGTGCCCAAAGATCAGCTCAAGCGGAGTATACTCGGTAGACCCCTGCACTGTTTCCCTTGTTGAAAACAGCAACAAAGGTAGTGATTCATCCCAGTCTGTAGGAAAATGCATACAAAAAGTTCTCATCATGGTTTTTAACGTCTGATGAAATCTTTCCAAGGCGCCTTGGGACTGAGGATGATAGGCAGTAGATAAGTTGTGGATTATCCCTAACCTGGTTAATGCTTCCCTAAATGCTTTGGCAGTGAAGTTAGTACCTTGATCACTTTGAATAGATTTAGGAATGCCAAAGAAAGAGATGAACTTGGTTAAAGCTTTAAGGATTGATTTAGTACTTATACTGCGCATGGGAATTGCTTCTGGGTATCTAGCTACTTTATTTATAATAGTAAATAAGTACTGATTCTCAGACTTTGACGTGGGTAGTGGACCTACACAATCCATAATTAACTCTGCAAAAGGTTCTCCATCAGCAGGTATAGGCTGGAGAGGTGCAGGTTTAATAGAATGTCCAGGTTTCCCTATTTGCTGACATTCTTGGCAACAGCTGACATGATTCTTTACATCCTGCCATAATTTTGGCCAATAAAATTCTTTTAATATCCAATATATCGTTTTAGTAATTCCTAGGTGACCTCCTAATGAAGTGTTATGAGCTAGTTTTAATATTTGAGGTATAAACTTTGTTGGAAACTAACCTGTCTGACTGTTGCCTACCCTCTATCTCCTTACCCGTCTCAATACAGCTCAAATAGTCATTTTTAAGTTTATATTTGACTGGGTGATCTGAAAAGGATTTACCCATGGCTGCCTGAAAAGCGAAATTCAATGAAGGCTTTTATCGCTGCTCTTCTCGGAAGGACAGTCCCTCGGGCATGGAAACAGACATCTGGCAATCCTGCAACCCTGGAATACGAAGGCTTGATCTGGCCCTGGCCAGTTTTCCTCGTAAAACAAATTGGCTATTCCGAGATCAAAGTCGTCCAAGGATAGGTTAGCATTCTCATCAGAGATCTCTTAGGATTTTGTCCGAGTTAGGACCAACATTGGAGAAGAATTAATCATTATTGGTTCTGGAGACTTACTAGAAGTGGTAATGTTATTACTCAGAAATAACACTGCATCTTTCATAGGAAATCCCTCAGATACACCTACAGTCAAATATCTAGTGTAATATTTGCACTCTCTATATATTTTATGCATATATATATATATTTTATTGCTCCTCCAAAAGCTTCTAACAGAACAGAGGATTGTAGTGAAGGGTGTTCAGAAACAGGAAGTACTCCTTCTCTTATAAGTGAACAATATGCTCCAGTATCCCTAAAGGTTCTGACTTCAGTTTTCTTTGAGTCTTCCTGAAGGGATATTTGACTCTTACAATAATAAGGGGCCATCCCTTTCTCTACTTCTTTCAGGGTCATGCTACTAGGGACATTATAAATTTTCCCTAATGGTTGGGGATTATTTGGGTATTTTGGGAGAATGTGGCCTGATTTATTACAATAAAAGCAAACGACAAGCTTGATCTTAGCTCCCTGCTGACACTGTGACTGGTGCCGCTCTGTCTACTTTTGTTGGGATACACCATGTTGAGTGGTTTGTCACTCACCAGGTCGACCATAAGTTGAGTAGCGAGGCTCACCAGGTGACTTAGTTGGCTGACGTAGGTGTTCTCCTTCGTGCTGGCACTTCACAGATTGTTGAAAAAAGAGATGGGACCGCTCGGACAAGGAGCGGTTGGATTCAAAAATATCAGCCAACCTGGCTGCCTCCAGTGCAGTGGTTAAGACATGGTCCTGCAGAAAGACTCTAACCTCTGGTTCCACAGACTCCAGCAGGTTATTCACCAAGATGAGTTGTATTAACTCGTCAAAGTTTGCGACACCACTGGCTTTGTACCAACTAGTTAAAGCTTTGGTCTGCTGTTGAACAAAGTCCACTAAAGATTGACCAAGCTGTCGTCTGCTTAACTTGAATGTTTTTCTATACTTAGCAGGGATACATTGATACGCTCCAAGAAATGTGGTCTTCACCACCTGATAATTACTAAAATCAGTGTCATTTAACACAGATGTAATTTCCCGTGCCTTACCAAAAAAGCTGTATGCACCAGACACCCAATGCTGTTCCGGCCACCTCAAGGCTCGAGCCTGGTTTTCGAAAGTCTCGAAAAATTGTTCAGGTTGTGCCTCAGTGAAACGAGGAATCAGCTGTACTGCTTTTTTTGCAAACTAAAGTCATTTACAACCTGAGAAAACTGTCTCCTTTCTTTTTCCCTATCAAATTCTTCCTTGGCATATAAGCGTTGTTCCCTAGTCTGTTCAAGATTGATATTCACCAACTCAAGTGCCAATGCAACCGATTCACCTTCAGACAACCCTATTGCATGAGACTGACGGTTTTGCTTAGGTGATGTATCGTTCTCCTCCTGTGAGAACATCGGGGTTTCATTCCTAGCTCCCGTAGAGGGAGGATTTTGATGTGCCATCTCCTCTTCTCGAAGTTTGACACTTATAAAAGTACAAAGTTGCGCAGCTGTGAGAGTGCATTCGTAATCATTGCCAATGGAATGAGCAATTTGCAAACAACGCTGTAGAGAAATTAGACACAAGTGCAACTCTTGGGTATCTTTACTGATACCCAAGAGTTGCACTTGTGTCTAATTTATCAACATGTCGGTTCTCTGAACCATTCATCTACAAATGCTGTAGAGAAAACTTTGGCAAGTTTACTAAAGTTTATTCAGACACTAGACGTCTGACTCGTCTAGGCGGCATACCCCAACATAACATTGTATTTGCAATACACACTCAGCTATGCACAGTATAACTGCTGAATACTCACACCATAAGGCTGACACATAATAAAGCCGAATGCAGAATATGCACATACAATAGCAAGGCTGATATGCAATAACAAAGCAAACTGCAAAATATTCACACAACAGCAAGATTGACCATAATGAAGCAAGCACAATTGACACGCCAAAATAGCAAGCTGCCAACGATCACACAGTAGCAGGCTGACCATAAGAAAAAAAATGCAAAGCTGACACGCAAAGTTTCGTAAGGCATTGGCAAAGCTGACACAATGCCAGACAGCAAGCTATATGATGTTCCTGCTTCAACTTCAACTCTAGGCTCAACTCCTGCTCTAAGTCCAGCTCTAGTTCCAGCTCCCAGACAGGCCCCCATATTACAACCCAGGAACAAAAAAGGCCTGTTTTCCTGGGTGTAAAGGGGAGCAAGAGCAGAACAAACACAGCTGAATTACTCTGAATTATATTTTCCTTCACCAAGTGCGATTTTAAGTATTTACAAGTATGTACACTATATACAGTTAGAAATATATGTGTACAAAATGGTAAATCAAAAGGCAAAGACACAGCCTGGAGACAGAATGGACAGCCGTATTCAACATGTGATGGGTGAAAATGACAGGGGTGAGAATGTGAGAAGTATCCACATCACCTTTACAATTGCCAGTTCCACAATATGATTGACTGAACCTAGGAACTGTCCTGATGATGGGGCCCCGATCATCCGACCCTTAGTTATCCTGTTCGCTGGTTGGGGAAGTAGCCTTTTATAAATGTGTTCACATGTTCTGAATAAGGGTACATACTCTTTGCATGCAACAGTATTCCTTTTTTTTTAAATCTGACGATTCAGTTTATTCAACTGCTCAAAAATGTCAGTCAAATAGACAAGGTGCATATGATCCATTCCTTATCATCCAGCCAAAAAATTCCATCTTACTTTGAACTTCAAAAAATAATTTGAGCTCATCTCTAAGCTCAAATACTCTCTCAGTTACATTTCCTCTTGAAAATCATCAAACATTTGTGTGTAAAAGAAGTATATGATGGCCAGCATCTACGTCAATACATAACTGCCTAAAAAGTCGTGTGTTTAGAGTTCCTCATTTGACAAAACTCACAATTTGAATCCTTTGATCCAAATAATTCAAGTTTTCTAGTGGAGATGTAAGTGTTTAGGAGGTCAGTGCCTGACGATGGATCATACAGTGAATTCTTTTCACTTTTGGAGCTCGCTTTTTTCACACAAATTTGAAATCCAGATTTTGTTCCCAACATCGCTAGTGCTCCATCTTTACAGTACCCAAAGATTTTCTGATTCAAAGAAAGATGAAAGCTTTTCCAAAATATCTGAGACATTGGTAGTTGTTATAAGAGGAAAATAAAAGAGAAACTTCTCTTTAAATGAACCCCAGTGAACATATCCTGCTGACACCAGGAACTGGGAACGGGATGCCACATCAGTCAATTAAATAAGTTGAAATGAAAATAAGCTAGATGCTGCAGACTTAATCTCCTGCATAACTTGAGCCTTGATGTCAATGTCCATGTCGCTGATCTTCCTCTGAACAGTACTGTATGACAATGAAACTGATGCAAGTTTTTTCTCCTATCCGTTTTCCAAGACAATTTCCATCATTTTGGGAGCGCAAGGTTTAATCAAAGTTGCAAGTTTTTCTCTTTTGCTTTGCAATCTCCAGTGCTACGACATAACAAACTTCAATAACCTTTTGGTTTATTTCTTGGAAAACTTTTGTTGAATCCAACTTCATCTTTTTGAGAGCATTCCCATGAGGTTCAAAAAATCTTTTGTCCTCGTTCTTGTGTTAAGAATGAACATTTTGCAAATGTTGCTTCAGCTATATTTGTTTCATAGAATCATGTGACAAAGCTTTGCTACAAATAGCATATTGAGGCCTTTCTTCTCCACTGATGATGACAGATGTCAAACCACATTGAATATATAAATTATTGTACCTTCTTTTCTTAACACTCATGATGGGCTCCTAATTCTGTGAATAATAAAAAAAGAGTGAGTCAGATAAATAGGGAAATATTTATCTTTAATTTTAATTTAATCTGTGACATTCATTAAACTTTACTGAATGTCACAGATTAAATTAAAAACAAAGTACAGTTCTACAGACTGTACATAATGTACAGAACATCACACTTTGTTGTGTAGTGGTCCCAGTTCTCCCTGAAACACCCTAAATGTCCCCCATGGTTGAGAACCTCTGCTCTAGATAAATGTATACTACATATTTCTTTCTTGAACCATTTCCGTGGCCAGTTATTACTTTATTACAATGAAAATACCTGAATTTGCGAAACGAAAACCGAATTGCTTACCAGTTCGAAGGTTTTTGTTCATTTGTTTATTCAACATTTCTCTACTTGCGGGCTTGCGTGTATGTGTACAGTGGTTCCCTCTGTGGTGCAAGTCTTACAAGGTCCCACAACTTTAGTAGTGAGAATATCTTCATCCACCCCTCCATATTTTATTATTTGGGTGGTAAGGATTTATTTAATATTACAGCTTTTTTGAGGACACTATAGACGATTACAAAATATACACTTTATGGTATTTTAAGATGTGGAGCTTTTGAGGCTCCCCAGAAGCTTGGTGGGAACCCAGGACGTATATCTTCTCAGTGTACGAGCACTGATTTTAAATCCTGTCTTAAAGCTTAAGATATTCTTCACCAGAGGTGAACAGGTTAAATGCGGCCATAATGATCTTTGTGTAGTCGTTAGGCTTTCAACGTCCATTAACCAACCCTGAAGATCACCACGCGCTGACGTGTATTTAATTTTTTTTCCCAGGTTCCCAAGGAGCGGGTTGTTCTTCATGCAGGTATCTGACGCAGGTGATCCCGGCCTCGCCTTCACTCTCTACTTCCCTCTGGTGGTGGCGCTACAGGCCACGGTGGGGGTGAAATTCATGTGGTCCATCATCATGTGTGAGTGGTCCAACATGATCCTCAAGTGGTGAGCACCTGAATAGACTGGGACAACACCACTGCTTCACTGGTCCACAAGTTTGGTGTTGTCATATTCACTGCTGGCCCAGCTCCACCCTGTTGCTCCTCATGGTGTTGTAAAATAAGATCCTAGTTTAACTCTTAATAACTTCACGAGTGCTTGTTTTAGTGATGATTGTTGCATGAGTGCTTGTTTCAATGTTGATTTTTGCACGAGTGCTTGTTTCACTGTTGATTGTTGCACGAGCCCATGTTACAGTGTTGACTGTTGCACGAGTTCTTGTTTCGGTGATGACTGTTGCACGGGTCCATGTTCCAGTGTTCATTGATCAACGAGTTATTGTTTCAGCACTGATTTTTCCAGGAGTCCTAGTTTTAGTATTAAATGCTGCACGAGTCATTGTTTCAATGTTGATTGTTGCACGAGTCCTTGTTTCAGTGTTGATTGTTGCACGAGTCCTTGTTTCAATGTTGATTGTTGCACGAATCCTTGTTTCATTGTTGACTGTTGCAAGAGTCAGTGTTTCAGTGTTGATCGTTGCACGAGTCCTTGTTTCAGTATTAAATGTTGCACGAGTCATTGTTTCAATGTTGATCGTTGCACGAGTCCTTGTTTCAGTGTTCACTGTTGCACGAGTCCTTGTTTCGATGTTTATTGTTGCACGAGTCCTTGTTTCAGTATTGACTGTTGCAAGAGTCCTTGTTCCAGTGTTGATTGTCGCAAGAGTCAGTGTTTCAGTTTTGACTGTTACACGAGTCCTTGTTTCAGCGTGGATTGTTGCACGAGGGCTTATTTCAGTGTTGATTATTGCAAAAGTTTTGGTTCAGTGTTGATTGTTGCAAGATTCAGTGTTGCAGTGTTGATTGTTGCAGGACTTTTGCTTCAGTATTGAATGTTGCACGAGTCCTTGTTTCAATGTTGATTGTTGCAAGAGTCCTTGTTTCAGTGTTGATTGTTGCATGGGTTCTTGTTTCAGTGTTGACTTGCACGAGTCCTTGTTTCAATGTTGATTGTTGCACGAGGGCTTGCTTCAGTGTTGATTATTGCAGGAGTTTTGGTTCAGTGTTGATCGTTGCAAGACTCAGTGTTGCAGTGTTGATTGTTGCAGGAGTTTTGCTTCAGTATTGAATGTTGCACGAGTCCTTGTTTCAATGTTGATTGTTGCAAGAACCCTTGTTTCAGTGTTGATTGTTGCACGGGTGCTTGTTTCAGCGTTGACTGTTGCACGAGTCCTTGTTTCAATGTTGATTGTTGCACGAGTCCTTGTTTCAGTATTGAATGTTGCACGAGTCCTTGTTTCAGTGTTGACTGCTGCACGAATCCTTGTTTCAATGTTGATTGTTGCAAGTGTCAGTGTTTCAGTGTTGACTGTTGCACGAGTCCTCGTTTCAGTGCTGATAGTTGCAAGAGTCAGTGTTTCAGTGTTGATTGTTGCAAGAGTCCTTGTTTCAGTGTTGATTGTTGCTCAAGTGCTTGTTTCCGTGTTGATTGTTGCACGACTGCTTTTTTCAGTGTTGATTATTGCACGAGTGCTTGTTTCGTTGTTGAATGTTGCAATTATAATCATGAGGAATGTTGAACTAGTCATAATCAGCAGGAATAATTAGTATTTTCTTCGATTCATGACGGGAAAGGCACTGCAGTGGATCAGAGAATACCTGACAGGGAGGCAACAACGAGTGATGGTACGTGACGAGGTGTCAGAGTGGGCGCCTGTGACGAGCGGGGTTCCACAGGGGTCAGTCCTAGGACCTGTGCTGATTTTGATATATGTGAATGACATAACGGAAGGGATAGAATCAGAAGTGTCTTTGTTTGCAGATGATGTGAAGTTAATGAGTAAAGTCAAATTGGTCGAGGATCAGGCAGGACTACAAAGAGACCTGGACAGGCTACAAGCCTGGTACAGCAACTGGCTCCTTGAATTTAACTCTGCCAAATGCAAAGTCATGAATATCGAGGAAGGGCAAAGAAGACCGCAGACTCAGTATAGTCTAGATGGCCAAAGACTGCAAACCTCACTCAAAGAAAAAGATCTTGGGGTGAGTATAACACCGAGCACATCTCCTGAGGCGCACATCAATCAGATAACTGCTGCAGCATACGGGCGTCTGGCAAACCTGAGAATAGCGTTCCCATACCAGAGTAAGGAATCGTTTAAGACTCTGTACACCATATAAGTCAGGCCCATACTGGAGTATGCAGCACCAGTTTGGAATATACACCTGGTCAAACACGTCAAGAAATTACAGAAAGTGCAAAGGTTTGCAACAAGACTAGTCCCAAAGCTAAGGGGACTGTCCTACGAAGAAAGGTTAAGGGAAAGGGAAATTAGCGTGATGACACTGGAGGACAGGAGGGCCAAGGGAGACATGATTACGACATATAAAATACTGCGTGGAATTGACAAGGTGGACAAAGACAGGATAATAAATTAGACACATGTGCAACTCTTGGGTATCTTTATTGAGGAAACGTTTCGCCACACAGTGACTTCATCAGTCCATACAAAGGAGAAACGTGAAGAGCAGGAGGAGAATGAGGTAATCAGTCGATATGGTCAGTCCATCAATCTTGAACAGAATACAGCACATGAGCGGAGAAGTAGCTTATATACCGTAGGCAGGAGAGGTGCAGCAGTCGTAGGTGGTGTCACATTTGTCCAATGTGGAAGTAGGTCGTGCCTAAGTATTAAGATCCCAAGAAGAAGTTACAGTGTCTGACAGGATTGTAGATGAATGGTGTATTCTATTCAAGATTGATGGACTGACCACATCTACTCAATGTTGAGGGACTGATTACCTCATTCACCTAATGTTCTTCACGTTTCTCCTTTGTATGGACTGATGAAGCCACTGTGTGGCGAAACGTTTCCTCAATAAAGATACCCAAGAGTTGCACATGTGTCTAATTTATCATCGAGTCGGTTCTCTGAACCATTCATCTACAAAGACAGGATGTTCCAGGGATGGGACACAGAAACAAGAGGTCACAATTGGAAGGTGAAGACTTATATGAGTCAAAGGGATGTTAGGAAGTATTTCTTTAGTCATGGAGTTGTCAGGCAGTGGAATAGCCTAGAAAGTGACGTAGTGGAGGCGGGAACCATACGTAGTTTTAAGACGAGGTTTGATAAAGCTCATGGAGCAGGGAGAGAGAGGACCTAGTAGCAATCATTGAAGAGGCAGGGCCAGGAGCTATGAATCGACCCCTGCAAGCAAAAACAGGTGAGTACACACAGACACACACACACACACACACACACACACACACACCATCACAATCGGAAAGGTTTTCTCAGCATCAGTTACTTATTATTGGCTGAGGATAATGGTGATGACGCCAGCAACAGGAACTCTGAGTGTCTGAGACAGGGAGGGGAGGGGAGGGAAGATAGAGGGAGGGGAGGGGAGGGAGGATAGAGGGAGGGGAGGGGAGGGAAGATAGAGGGAGGGGAGGGGAGGGAAGATAGAGGGAGGGGAGGGGAGAAGAGGACTGCGGAAGACATTATAGAGGAAGGGAGGAATATTGAAAAGAAGGGGGAGGGGGAAGTTAGGGAGAGAGAAATAAAGAAAACGGGGCTAGCAGGGAGGAATAAGGGTGGATAGTGGGATGTGGAAGGGAGAGTGAAGGAAGGGACAGACGGGGAAGGAGGGAAAGAAAAGCAAGTAAAAGAATACGTAGACGGGGAGAGAGGCGCTTGGAAGACAGAGTAAAGAAGGAGGGAGAGAGAGATGTAGAAAGAGGAGTTGGGAGGGAGGATGGGAGGTTTGCTTACTTACTTACTTACTTACTTGCACAAGTAAGAAAGGGAGAAGGAATAAAGGAGGCGGGAATAGGAGTTATGAATAAAGGAGAAAGAGGTATAGAAAAGTGGGAAGTTCTCTAGCCATCATCTTCGCCGGCCATTGTGTGTGTGTGTATGTGTATGTGTGTGTGTGTGCTCACCTAATTATACTCGCCTAATAGTGGTTGCAGGGGTCGAGACTCAGCTCCTGGCCCCGCCTCTTCACTGATCGCTACTAGGTCCTCTCCCTCTCTGCTTCCTGAGCTTTGTCATACCTCTTCTTAAAACAATGTATGGTTCCTGCCTCCACTACTTCACTTGCTAGGCTATTCCAATTCCTGATGACTCTATGACTGAAGAAATACTTCCTAACGTCCCTGTGATTCGTCTGAGTCTTCAGCTTCCAGTTGTGACCCCTTGTTTCTGTGTCCCCTCTCTGGAACATCCTATCTCTGTCCACCTTGTCTATTCCCCGCAGTATCTTGTATGTCGTTATCATGTCTCCCCTGACCCTTCTGTCCTCCAGTGTCGTCAGTCCGATTTCCCTCAACCTTTCCTCGTACGACATTCCCCTGAGCTCTGGGACTAGCCTTGTTGCAAACCTTTGTACTTTCTCTAACTTCTTGACGTGCTTGACCAGGTGTGGGTTCCAGACTGGTGCTGCATACTCCAGTATGGGCCTAACATACACAGTGTACAGTGTCTTGAACGATTCTTTATTAAGGTATTGGAACTCTATTCTCAGGTTTGCCAGGCGCCCGTATGCTGCAGCAGTTATTTGGTTGATGTGTGCCTCCGGTGACGTGCTCGGTGTTATGGTCACCCCAAGGTCTTTCTCCCTGAGTGAGGTCTGCAGTCTTTGTCCACCTAGCCTATACTCTGTCTGCAGTCTTCTTTGCCCTTCCCCAATCTTCATGACTTTGCATTTGGCAGGATTGAATTCGAGAAGCCAGTTTCTGGACCACATGTCCAGCCTGTCCAGGTCTCTTTGCAGTCCTACCTCATCCTCATCCGATTTAATTCTTCTCATCAACTTTACATCATCTGCAAATAGGGACACTTCAGAGTCTATTCCTTCCATCATGTCGTTCGCATATATAAAAAATAGCACTGGTAATAGAACTGACCCCTGTGGGACCCCGCTCATCACAGGCGCCCACTGTGATACCTCTTCACGTACCATGACTCGTTGCTACCTCCCTGTCAGGCATTCCCTGATCCATTGCAGTGCCCTCCCTGTTACATGCGCCTGATCCTCCAGCTTCTGCACTAATCTCTTGTGGGGAACTGTGTCAAAGGCCTTCCTGCAGTCTAGGAAGACGCAATCAAAACACCCCTCTCTCTCGTGTCTTACTTCTGTTACCTTGTCATAAAACTCCAGGAGGTTTGTGACACAGGATTTGCCTTCCATGAACCCATGCTGGTTTTCATTTATAATCTTGTTCCGTTCCAGGTGTTCCACCACTCTCCTCCTGATAATCTTCTCCATGACTTTGCACACAATACATGTCAGAGACACAGGTCTGTAGTTTAGTGCCTCATTTCCGTTTCCTTTCTTAAATATGGGGACTACATTTGCTGTCTTTCATTTCTCAGGTAGTTGCCCAGTTTCAAGGGATGTATTGAAGATTGTGGTTAGGGGCACGCACAACATCTCTACTCCTTCTCTTAGGACCCATGGGGAGATGTTGTCTGGTCCCATCGCCTTTGAGGTATCAAGGTCGCTTAGCAGCTTCTGCACCTCCTCCTCGGTTGTTCGTATGTCATCCAGCACTTGTTGGTATATTCCCTCTTGATGTTCCCTTCTGTGCTGTCTTCACACAGCCCTTCCTGTCTCTACTGTAAAAACTTCCTTAAATCTCATGTTGAGCTCCTCACATACCTCCTGATCATTTCTTGTGAGTTCTCCACCATCTGTCCTCAATCTGATCACCTGGTCTTTGACTGTTGTCTTCCTCCTGATGTGGCTATACAACAGTTTCGGGTCAGTCTTGATTTTCGATGCTATGTCATTTTCATACTGTCGCTGGGCCTCCCTCCTTACCTGTGCATACTCGTTCCTGGATCTGCGGCTGATCTCCCTATTTTCGTGTGTTCTCTGCCTTCTGTACTTTTTCCATTCCCTATTGCACTTTGTTTTGCCTCCTTACACCGTCAGGTAAACCAGGGGCTCGTTTTGGTCTTCCCATTGTTTCTGTTGCCCTTGGGGATAAACCTTTCCACTGCCTTCTTGCATTTTGTTGTTACATATTCCATCATTTCGTTTACTGGCTTTCCTGCCAGTTCTCTGTCCCACGTGACCTCCTGCAGGAAGTTCCTCAACCCTATGTAGTACCCTCTTTTATAGTCAGGCTTTTCCCATTCAACTCCTGTTACTCTCTCGACTTGTAACTCTACTATGTATTCAAAGCACAGAACCATTTGGTCGCTAGCTCCTAGGGGATTCTCATACGTGATGTCCTCAATGTCTGAACTGCCCAGGGTGAACACAAGGTCCAATCTTGCTGGTTCGCCCTCCCCTCTCACTCTGGTAGTGTCCTTAACATGTTGGTGCATGAGGTTTTCCAGCACCACGTCCAACATCTTGGCTCTCCATGTTTCGGGACCCCCATGTGGCTCCAGGTTTTCCCAGTCAATCTCCCTGTGGTTGAAATCCCCCATAACCAGCAACTTTGCTCTGCTGGAGTGAGCTCTTCTTGCCACCTCAGCAAGTGTGTCCACCATTGCTCTGTTGCTCTCTTCATATTCCTCTCTTGGCCTCCTGCAGTTCTATGGTGGATTATACATCACTGCAATGACCACCTTGTGCTCCCCAGACTTAAGTGTGCCTACTATGTAGTCTCTTTCTCCCGTCTCGTCTATGCCTCCCATTTTCTCGAATTTTCATCTGTTTTTTACAAGCAGAGCAACCCCTCCTCCCCTACTGCCCCTTCTATCTTTCCTCATGATCTGGTATCCTAGTGGGAAGATTGCATCTGTTATTGTCTCTGTGAGTTTTGTTTCTGTAACTGCTATGATGTCTGGGGACTTCTCATTGATTCTTTCTTGCCATTCCTCATGTTTATTCGTTAATCCATCCGCATTTGTGTACCAAACCTTCAACTTCTGTTCTAATACTGTAACTGTGGTGTGGGGGGTGGGAACAGAGGGATCGGTGTGTGGTGCTTGGTTTGGATTGTTCAGTTGCCTTCGGGGTGTCGTGGCTGGAGTCCTTCTACAGGTGCTTCTGGGGGGTGTGCTTGTCCTTCCACTTGTTCCTGGGTTATTCTGCTCTCCTTTTTCATTTCCTCCCATTTCTCTTTTCGTTTTTGCACTCTCTCTTTCAGCATCGTCCTTTCCTCTTGTGTTCTGTCTCGATCAAGGTACACACTCATGAACTCCTGTTTGCCTCTAAGCCGTGCTTTCTCCTGCAGGATCATGGTTCGGGTTGATTCTGCCTTGAAAATTACTTTGAGAGGCCGATTCCTTTTTTTTTGTGAACCGCCCAATTCTCCGAAAATTTGCCACCAGGGTCATGTCCCCCTCGCCTATCACCTTCATGATACCTTCAATTGCTTTTTTCTCCTCCTGCTTTCTTTCATCATAAGTTTTCCCTTTAGCTTCGTCTAGCCCATAGACAAAAACTGATCTCTCCCTTTCCACCTCCCACTGTGACTCCCATTGCGTCCTCTGAGGTGTTTTAGTTCCTTCCCGTGGAGTGTTCCTTCCTTCAGTCCCTTCCCTAGCCATGGCCCCTATGCTCATTGGTTTGTCCTTCCTGCTCACCTGTTCCTGGCCCCCACAGGTGTCTGGTAAGGTCCCTGCACATGCCCTAGTTCCTTCAATTTCTTCCAACCTCTCATTCTGTCCTAGTGTGCTCCCTGTCTTTATTTTTGCCCCATGTGGGTTTGACAGGACCTCTGCATACAGATTAGCTTCTGTGCTCCCTTCAGCCCTGTTGTCTGTGTCCGATGCAGCCATTGCTGATGCTACTTCTGTAATATCTTTGTCTCTATGCTGTTACAGATGTCTCAGCTCCTCTTCTAATCTCTGTATCTTGTTTTCTGATGCTTTGGCATGTTGCTTCCACCTTCTGCATTCTGCTGCTAACCTCTCCTCCATCTTCCTTGTAAGCTCATCTAGCCTCCTTCCCCAGTCTTCCTCCCTTTTTTTGAGCACTGCCTCCCAGTCCTCCCTCCCAGATTCATCCTTCAGGCCCCTTGTTCTCATCCTAGTTCTAGGTTCCCCCATTGCTCCATAGAAGGGGGGGTTAGGGGGAGGGGAATAGATGATTATAGGGGGGATGAATGGTTATGGGGAGGGGGAGGATGGTTATTGGAGGGGAATAGGTAGTTGGGGGAGGGGGTTAGATGGTTTGGGGAGGGGTAGGTGGCTAGGGTATGGGGGAGAGGTGGTTATGGGAGGGGGAGAGGTGGTTAGGGGAAGGGGGAGTACGTGTTTGTGTCAAGTGTATATGTGCTTGTGTATGTGTGCTTGTATATGTGTGTGTGTGTGTGAGTACTCACCTATTTGTGGTTGCAGGGGTCGAGTCACAGCTCCTGGCCCCGCCTCTTTGCTGATTGCTACTAGGTCCTCTCTCTCCCTGCCCCATGAGCTCTATCATACCTTGCCTTAAAACTATGTATGGTTCCCACCTCCACTACGTGTGTGTGTGTGTGTGTGTGTTTGTGTGTGTGTGTGTGTGTGTATGTGTGTGTGTGTGTATGTGTGTCTGTGTGTGTGTGTGTGTGTGTGTGTGTGTGTGTGTGTGTGTGTGTGTGTGTGTGTGTGTGTTTAATGGGTTTATTTGGTAGGCTGTAGTGGGTGGTTAATGATAAACGTCTTCGGAGGCTTCTTAATTTATTGTTAAGTCGTGGTGAGTACACAGGCTTGTGTGTTTGTGCCCATGGCCCAGGCAGGGCCATCCCACGAGAGAGAGCTGGGAGGCCTTGTGTCTTGCTGCTAGGCCGGTGTGTGAGTGAGAGAGAGGCAAGTCTGGGCATTCTGAAGTGGCACAGCCTATAGGTGGCAGCACCAGCATGGCGCGAAATATGAACTAAGCTGGCAGACAGCATGGGCTGTCTGTGCAGACAGTACAGGCAGTCTACATTCGCTCGGCCACCTACCTCGTGTCGTCCCGACGCGATGATACTGGTGGTAAAAGGAACTTGGTCTCTCGTAGGAACAGGGCACAGAACACAAAATAAAAGCATATATATATATATATGAACATGGAAAAAAAACTTCCTACAGGGAGGGAAGAAAAAAACATGTGGGGTGTGCTAAACATCGTGGTCATAGGCAATGAGCGTCGAAGGGCATCACTGCACGCCTTCCTGCATCTGGACAGATACTGCAACATGGGAGACATTGCTGCGGCTGAGCTGTGACGTAACAGGGTACAGTCTCCTCTGGTACGGTGAAGCAGTCATCGTAGGAGTCGCTGCAGGTTTTCACTCAACCTGGGGCACGACATGCTGGTGCCCTCGAGTGAGGCGTCGACAAAACTTGGCAACTGGGCAGGACTTCTGGCAAGTGACTCAGGAGGACACTTCTCGACTGGTACTGTCGCTGGGCTGTCACTGCTGGCGAGCATGGAGCGAGTTGTGGAGCGAGTTGTGGCAGAGACGATTGGGCAAAACATCTGGGAATCGTAACATCATACACCAGACTGCAGTGAGAGAGCTAACAGTCAAAGTGACATCTTCTTTGTGCAGGCTACTCACTGAAGCTTGTGACACGAGGCTGACACAGCGCCTGCTGACAGGGCTAACTGCGGCTTGGCGAGTATCATACTCTCGGCAGTTGGAGTTATAGCAGAGGCTAGTCTAAGCATACCCAGACTTGTTTCTCTACATATAACTGCACTCTGACGGTCTGGAGGTGAAGTGAACAAATCTTGATGGGAATCGTAGCAGGTACGATTCTGCAGAACATCATGAGCGACGAGCATAAAAGCTTTCTGTACAAGAGGGCTCGGTCACTCGGGGGCTGACTGACATCAGCTGTCAAACGTACTGGTCACACGGGTGACTTAACACAGTGGTGCTACTCAGGTCTGGCTCAGACCTCACTAGACACACGGCAACTTTAAACACACCGCGGTACACTAACATGGGAGAACACTGACTGAGAGGAACTAATTAACACACGACATGTATTTTCTCTCAGTCTTCTCGACAATACTGAAATAATTACTAGAAACACTCGATGTGACATCATGTGATGTCAGGCGTGATGTTGCGAGGTGATGTTAGCAGCACTGTGGCATCAGCAGACATCTCGAGGTGACGTCAGGCAGACATCGTGACGTCATGAAGTCGCGCAGCATCATGGGTGATGCCAATGTGATGCGGGCAGGAGACCACAGCAAGTGGCCTGGGACATCTGGTAACTCACGTGAGCATGTAGATCCACGTGACATCGCCCACACCCACGTGGCGTCGGGATCCACATGGCATCGTGATCTACGTGGCATGCTGATCCACGTAGCTTCGAGTGGCCTCGGGCACTCGGATACACAGCTCTGGCAATGAATTCACATGGAAAACAGCAGAAAACACAGCAGAGGGAGTGGGCAGTGGCGAGTGTATGGTAGACGGGTGAGCGTGAGTAGGGCAAGCATGGGCAAGGTGAGGAACAGCCACTTACTCTCCTCCTCTCCCACCCACAAACACGTGGAGAAGCTCACACTGGACGCAGAAATCACCACAAAACTCACCTCTGGCTTGCTGAAACAGCTGTGCAGAGCTGAACAACAACAGCAGCAATGTACAAGTGACGCTGAACACGTGACTTGAGAAACAGCGTGGGACACTGTAGCATGGAGTCACTTACAATTCTCGAAGAATTTCGGCAAATTTCGGCTAGATCCTGCTTGTACCTGTGTCTGGATGCTCAAACGTGCAGACACGACATCAGGATAACTCGTTGAGAAACGGATGCTTCTTGTGTAGGGTGATGAAGTGAAGATGACTTCATACCTCTCTTTCCTCTCTCTGGGCAAACAACTGCTGCGACCACCGCTTTCTACCATTTATACAAAGGATTATTTGGTAGAGCTGAAAGCGGGGTGTGAATTATAGACGATCTTCGGAGTCTTCTTACTTTATTGTTAAGTCGTGGTGGGTACACAGGCTTGTGTGTTTGTGCCCATGGCCTGGGCAGGGCCATCCCACGAGAGAGAGCTGGGAGGCCTTGTGTCTTGCTGCTAGGCCGCTGTGTGAGTGAGAGAGAGAGGCAAGTCTGGGCATTCTGAAGTGGCAAGGCCTATAGGTGGCAGCACCAGCATGGCACGAAATATGAATTAAGCTGGCAGACAGCATGGGCTGTCTGTGCAGACAGTACAGGCAGTCTACATGTGTGTCTGTGTGTGTGTGTGTGTGTGTGTATGTGTGTGTGTGTGTGTGTGTGTGTGTGTGTGTGTGTGTATGTGTGTATGTGTGTGTGTGTGTATGTGTGTGTGTGTGAGTGTGTGTGTGTGTGTCTGTGTGTGTGTGTGTGTGTGTGTGTGTGTGTGTGTGTGTGTGTGTGTGTGTGTGTGTGTGTGTGTGTGTACTCACATATTTGTACTCACCTATTTGCGGTTGCAGGGGTCGATTCACAGCTCCTGGCCCCGCCTCTTCGCTGATTGCTACTAGGTCCTCTCTCTCCCTGCCCCATGAGCTCTATCATACGTCGCCTTAAAACTATGTATGGTTCCTGCCTCCACTACATCACTTGCTAGACTATTCCACTTCTTGACAACTCTGACTGAAGAAATACTCCCTAACATCCCGTTGATTCATCCGAGTCTTCAACTTCCAACTGTGACCCCTTGTGTGTGTCCCCCCTCTGGAACATCCTGTCTGTCCACCTTATCTATTCCTCGCAGTATTTTGTATGTCGTTATCATGTCTCTCCAAACCCTCCTGTCCACCATTGTCGTCAGGCCGATTTCGCTTAACCTCTCCTCGTAGGACATACATCTTAGCTCCGAGACTAGTCTTGGTGCAAACCTTTTCACTTCCTCTAATTTCTTGATGTGCTTGAACAGGTGTGGGTTCCAAACTGGTGCTGCACACTCCAATATGGGCCTAACGTAAACGGTATACAGAGTCTTGAACGATTCCTTATTGAGATGTCGGAATGCTATTCGGAGGTTTGCCTGGCGCCCATATGCTGCAGCAGTTATTTGATTGATGTGCGCTTCAGGAGATGTGCCTGGTGTTATACTCACCCCCAGATCTTTTTCCTTGAGTGAGGTTTGTAGTCTTTGGCCATCTAAACTATACTGTGTCTGCGGTCTTCTTTGCCATTCCCCAATCTTCATGACTTTGCACTTGGTGGGATTAAACTCAAGGAGCCAGTTGCTGGACCAGGTCTGTAGCCTGTCCAGATCCCTTTGTAGTTCTGCCTGATCCTCGATCCGATTTGATTCTTCTCATCAACTTCGCGTCATCTGCAAACAAGGACACCTCTGAGTCTATTCCTTCCGTCATGTCGTTCACATATACCAAAACAGCACAGGTCCTATGACTGACCCCTGTGGAACCCTGCTTGTCACAGGCGCCCACTCTGACACCTCGTCGCGTACCATGACTCGCTGCTGTCTTCCTGACAAGTATTCTCTGATCCATTGCAGTGCCTTTCCTGTTATCCCTGCTTGGTCCTCTAGTTTTTGCACCAATCTCTTGTGTGGAACTGTGTCGAAGGCCTTCTTGCAGTCCAAAAAATGCAATCGACCCACCCCTCTCTCTCTTGTCTTACTGCTGTCACCATGTCATAAAACTCTAGTAGGTTTGTGACACAGGATTTCCCTTCCCTGAAACCATGCTGGTTGCAATTATAGACTTGTTTCTTTCCAGGTGCCCCACCACTCTCCTCCTGATAATCTTCTCCATGACTTTGTATACTATACATGTCAGTGATACAGGTCTGTAGTTTAGTGCTTCATGTCTGTCTCCTTTTTTAAAAATTGGGACTACATTTGCTGTCTTCCATGCCTCAGGCAATCTCCCTGTTTCGATAGATGTATTGAATATTGTTGTTAGGGGTACACATAGCGCCTCTGCTCCCTCTCTCAATACCCATGGGGAGATGTTATCTGGCCCCATTGCCTTTGAGGTATCTAGCTCACTCAGAAGCCTCTTCACTTCTTCCTCGGTTGTGTGCACTGTGTCCAGCACTTGGTGGTGTGCCCCACCTCTCCGTCTTTCTGGAGTCCCTTCTGTCTCCTCTGTGAACACTTCTTTGAATCTCTTGTTGAGTTCTTCACATACTTCACGGTCATTTCTTGTTGTCTCTCCTCCTTCCTTCCTTAGCCTGATTACCTGGTCCTTGACTGTTGTTTTCTTCCTGATGTGGCTGTACAACAGTTTCGGGTCAGATTTGGCTTTCGCTGCTATGTCATTTTCATATTGTCTTTGGGCCTCCCTTCTTATCTGTGCATATTCGTTTCTGGCTCTACGACTGTTCTCCTTATTCTCCTGGGTCCTTTGCCTTCTATATTTCTTCCATTCCCTAGCACACTTGGTTTTTGCCTCCCTGCACCTTTGGGTAAACCATGGGCTCATCCTGGCTTTTTCATTATTCCTGTTACCCTTGGGTACAAACCTCTCCTCAGCCTCCTTGTATTTTGTTGCTACATATTCCATCATCTCATTAACTGGCTTCCCTGCCAGTTCTCTGTCCCACTGAACCCCGTTCAGGTAGTTCCTCATTCCTGTGTAGTCCCCTTTCTTGTAGTTTGGCTTCATTCGTCCAGGCCTTCCTGCTTCTCCCTCCACTTGTAGCTCTACTGTGTATTCGAAGCTTAAAACCACATGGTCACTGGCCCCAAGGGGTCTTTCATATGTGATGTCCTCGATATCTGCACTACTCAAGGTGAATACTAAGTCCAGCCTTGCTGGTTCATCCTCTCCTCTCTCTCTTGTAGTGTCCCTTACGTATTGGCACATGAAGTTTTCCAGTACCACCTCCATCATCTTAGCCCTCCATGTATCCTGGCCCCCATGTGGGTCCAAGTTCTCCCAATCGATCTCCTTGTGGTTAAAGTCACCCATGATCAGGAGCTTTGCCCTGCATGCATGAGCTCTTCTGGCCACTCTAGCCGTGTGTGTGTGTGTGTGTATGTGTGTGTGTGTGTGTGTGTGCGTGTGTGTGTGTGTGTGTGTATGTACTCACCTATTTGTACTCACCTATTTGCGGTTGCAGGGGTCGAGTCACAGCTCCTGGCCCCGCCTCTTCGCTGATTGCTACTAGGTCCTCTCTCTCCCTGCCCCATGAGCTCTATCATACCTCGCCTTAAAACTATGTATGGTTCCCGCCTCCACTACGTCACTTTCTAGGCTATTCCACGGCCTGACTACTCTATGACTGAAAAAATACTTCCTAACATCCCTTTGATTCATCTGAGTCTTCAACTTCCAATTGTGACCTCTTGTGTCTGTGTCCCTTCTCTGGAAAATCCCGTCTTTGTCCACCTAGTCTATTCCGCACAGTATTTTATATGTCGTTATCATGTCTCCCCTGACCCTCCTGGCCTCCAGTGTCGTCAGGCCGATTTCCCTCAACCTTTCTTCGTAGGACAATCCCCGTAGCTCTGGGACTAGTCTTGTTGCAAACCTTTGCACTTTCTCTAATTTCTTGAAGTGCTTGACTAGGTGTGGATTCCAAACTGGTGCTGCATACTCCAGTATGGGCCTGACGTAAATGGTATACAGAGTCTTAAACGAATCCTTACTGAGGTATCGGAACGCTATCCATAGGTTTGCCTGGCGCCCGTATGCTGCAGCAGTTATCTGATTGATGTGCGCCTCAGGAGATATGCTCGGTGTTATACTCACCCCCAGATCTTTTTCCTTGAGTGAGGTTTGCAGTCTTTGGCCATCTAAACTATATTGTGTCTGCGGTCTTCTTTGCCATTCCCCAATCTTCATGACTTTGCATTTGGCAGGGTTAAATTCAAGGAGCCAGTTGCTGGACCAGGCTTGTAGCCTGTCCAGGTCTCTTTGTAGTTCTGCCTGATCCTCATCCGATTTGATTCTTCTCAATAACTTCGCATCATCTGCAAACAAGGACACTTCTGAGTCTATCCCTTCCGTTATGTCGTTTACATATACCAAGAACAGCACAGGTCCTATGACTGACCCCTGTGGAACCCTGCTTGTCACAGGCGCCCACTCTGGCACCTCGTCGCGTACCATGACTCGTTATTGCCTCCCTGTCAGGTATTCTCTGATCCATTGCAGTGCCTTTCCTGTTATGTGTGCCTGATCCTCTAGCTTTTGCAGTAACCTCTTGTGAGGAACTGTGTCGAAGGCCTTCTTGCAGTCCAAAAATATGCAGTCGATCCACCCCCCTCTCTCTTGTCTTACTTCTGTCACCTTGTCATAAAACTCTAGTAGGTTTGTGACACAGGATTTTCCTTCCCTGAAACCGTGCTGGTTGTCAATTATACACTTGTTTCTTTCCAGGTGCCCCACCACTCTCCTCCTGATGATCTTCTCCATGACTTTGTATACTATACACGTTAGAGATACAGGTCTGTAGTTTAGTGCCTCATGTCTGTCTCCCTTTTTAAAAATTGGGACTACATTTGCCTTTTTCCATACCTCAGGGAGTTGCCCAGTTTCAAATGATGTGTTGAAGATCTTTGTTAATGGCTCACACAATATCTCTGCTCCCTCTTTAAGGACTCATGGAGAGATGTTGTCTGGTCCCACCGCCTTTGAGGTGTCAAGTTCGCATAGCAGCTTCTTCACCTCCTCCTTGGTTATATGTACCTCATCCAGCACTTGCTGGTGTGCCCCCCTGTTCTGATTTCCTGGAGTCCTACTGGTTTCCACTGTAAATACCTCTTTATGTCTTGTGTTGAGCTCCTGACATACCTCTTGGTCGTTTCTTGTGAATTCCCCATCACCCTTCCTCAGTCTGATTACCTGGTCCTTGACTGTTGTTTTCCTCCTGATGTGGCTGTACAACAGCTTCGGGTCAGTCTTTACTTTTGATGCTATGTCATTTTCATATTGTCTCTGAGCCTCCCTTCTTATCTATGCACATTCGTTTCTCGCTCTTCGGCTGATTTCTTTATTTTCCTGAGTTCTCTGTCTTCTGTACCTTTTCCATTCTCTAGTACACCTAGTTTTTGCCTCCCTACACCTTTGGGTGAACCAAGGACTCGTTCTGTTCTTCCCATTATTTCTGTTTCCCTTGGGAACAAACCTCTCCTCTGCCTCCTTGCATTTTGTTGCTACATAGTCCATCATTTCTTGTACTGGTTTTCCTGTCAGTTCCCTCTCCCACTGAATGTCTTGAAGGAAGTTCCTCATGCTTGAGTAGTTCCCCCTTTTGTAGTTTGGTTTTTCCCAGCCTATCCCTGCTACTCTCTCCACTTGGAGCTCAACTATGTAGTCGAAGCACAGAACCACATGATCACTAGCTCCCAGGGGCCTTTCATACATGATACCCTCGATGTCCGAACTACTCATGGTGAATACAAGGTCCAGCCTTGCTGGTTCATCCTCTCCTCTCTCTCTGGTAGTGTCTCTAACATGTTGATGCATGAGGTTTTCCAGTACCACATCCATCATCTTGGCTCTCCATGTTTCGGGACCCCCATGGGGCTCCAGGTTTTCCCAGTCAATCTCCTTGTGATTGAAATCACCCATAACTAGTAACTTTGCTCCCCCCATGTGTGCTCTCCTGGCCACCTCGGCTAGTGTGTCGATCATTGCTCTGTTGCTCTCATCGTATTCTTCTCTTGGCCTCCTGCAGTTCTGTGGTGGGTTGTACATTATTGCTATTATCACCTTATGTCCCTCAGACTGGATTGTTCCTACTAAGTAGTCCCTTTCGCCCATGCCATCCATTCCTTCCATTTTCTCAAAATCCCACTGGTTTTTAATGAGCAGTGCAACTCCTCCCCTTCTCCTCCCTCTGTCTTTCCTGAGGATTTGGTATCTGGATGGAAAGATTGAATCTGTTATTATTCTGGTGAGTTTTGTTTCTGTGAGTGCTATTATGTCTGGGGATGTCTCTTTGATTCTTTCGTGCCACTCCTCATACTTGTTTGTTATTCCATCTGCATTTGTATACCACACCTTCAACTTCTTTTCTAAGATTGTGGTCTGGGAGGTATATTGGGGTTGGGGAAGTGGGAGACCTGGTAAGGAACTATGGGTTGTTGCTGTGGGGGTGGAGTTTGTAATGTAGTGGGTGGGGGCATTGGATGTGGCATGGGTGTTTTGATTTAGAGTGTTTGGTTGCACTGGGGTTGACCTGGTTGGGAGGCTTCTATAGGAAGTTGTGAGGGAGGCTGTATTTGATCTTCTTCCTGGGTCTGGGATCTCCTGTCTGTCTTCTCCATCCCCTCTCTTTCCTCCTTTCGCCTTTGTACCATCTCTCTCAGTTTCTGCCTTTCTTCTTGTGTTCTGTCGCGGTCGAGATACACCTTCCTGTATGCTGGCATGTCCCTTAATCGTGCTTTCTCCTGCAGGATCCTGGTCCGAGTCGCTTCTGCCTTGAAGGTCACTTTCACTGGCCAGGTTCTTTTTTTTACAAACCCCCCTATTCTCCGAAAATTTTCCAGCTGGGTCATGTCGTCTTCACCTATTGCTTTCATGATGCTTTCAATTGCTTTTTTTTCCCCTTGTTTTCTTGCTTCATATGTTTCCCCTTCAACTTCCTGGAGCCCATACACAAAGACTGACCTCACCCTTTCATTCTCCCACTGCATATCCCTGTGTATCCCCTCATTTAATTTGGTTTCCTGCACTGCAGCTTTCCTTTCTTCAGTTTCACTAGCTAATGTACTTGGGCTCAGTGGCCTGTCATTTTCCCTTCTCGGCTTTCCTTGGGCTCTGTTGTTGTTTGTTAGGGCCTCCACATAAAGCTTAGCTCTTTCATTCACTACAGTCTCCTCTGATAGAGCTTCCCCATGCAGTTGTGCCAGTTCTTTCCCTACAGTCCCCTTATTTGTGGCTGAGGTAGCAGTCTCTGTTGTCAATCCCAAAATGTTATTTAGTTCTTTAGGCTGTTTCAGATTATTCAGTTCCTCTTCTAAACTCTGTATCCTAGCCTTTGCTGCTATGACATGCACCTCCCACTTCCTGCTTTCCATATCTATCCTCTCTTCCATTCTCATGCTAAGTTCTTCTAGTTTCTTTTCCCATTCATGATCTCTTTATGTGAGCTCTGCTGCCCAATCTTCCTTTGCAGCTTCCTCCTCCTCTCCCTTGGTTTTTCTTGTTGCTCTCTGACAACCCATTTTTGTTTTATCCTGATTGCCTCAGAGTGGGAAACCTATTAGTTCTGTAAGTTAGGTTAGTAGTGTGTATGTCAGAGTGTGGGAGGGAGGTAGTGGAGGAACTGTGGCTATGTGGGAGAGGAGTGGGGAGGGGTGGGGAGGGGGAGGGTGAACGGGGGAGGGGAGGGTGAACGATGGAGGGGAGGGATCAGGGGAAGAAGTGAGATGTCGGTGGTGAGGGGGGGGGGAGTGTATGTGTGAGTCTGGATATGTGTGTACTCACCTATTTGTACTCACCTATTTGTGGTTGCAGGGGTCGATTCACAGCTCCTGGCCCCGCCTCTTCGCTGATTGCTACTAGGTCCTCTCTCTCCCTGCCCCATGAGCTCTATCATACGTCGCCTTAAAACTATGTATGGTTCCCGCCTCCACTGCGTCACTTTCTAGGCTATTCCACAGCCTGACTACTCTATGACTGAAGAAATACTTCCTAACATCCCTTTGATTCATCTGAGTCTTCAACTTCCAATTGTGACCTCTTGTGTCTGTGTCCCTTCTCTGGAACATCCCGTCTTTGTCCACCTTGTCTATTCTGTGCAGTATTTTATATGTCGTTATCATGTCTCCCCTGACCTTCCTGTCCTCCAGTGTCGTGGAATTATGTGTGGGTTTATTATGTACTGAAAGGTAGGTGGCTTGTGCGTTGTAATGTAAGTCTCAGTGGTCCTTTGCTGCCCACAACTTCTTGTGACCTGACCCCCAACCTCCTGGGGCTAGACCGGCAAGTACTTACAGTGTGTGTGTGTGTGTGTGTGTGTGTGTGTCCTCTTAGTATTTTATAAGTTGCTATCATGTCCCCTCTATCCCTCCTATCCTCTAGTGTCATCAGGTTGAATTCCCTTAACCTCTCCTCATAAGACATACCCCTCAGTTCCGGGACTAATCGTGTTGCAAATTTTTGCACTTTCTCCAATTTCTTGACGTGTTTGACTAAGTGAGGGTTCCATACTGGCGCTGCATATTCTAGTATAGGCCTTACGTACACTGTGTACAATGTCGTGAATGACTCCTTACTCAGATGTCTAAATGCCAATCTCAGGTTTGCCAATCTCCCATACGCTGCAGCAGTTATTTGATTGACGTGTGCCTCAGGGGACATGTTCGTTATGATGCTTACCCCAAGATCCTTTTCTTTAACTGACGCTTTCAGCTGTTGGTTTCCTAACCTGTACTACTTCTGCGGTCTTCTGTGTCCTTCCCCAATCTTTGTAGATGAATGGTTCAGAGAACCGACATGTTGATAAATTAGACACATGTGCAACTCTTGGGTATGTTTATTGAGGAAACGTTTCGCCACACAGTGGCTTCATCAGTCCATACATAGGAGAAACTTGAAGAACAGGAGGAGAATGAGGTAATCAGTCCCTCAACATGTGTCTAATTTATCAACATGTCGGTTCTCTGAACCATTCATCTACAAACCTGTCAGACACTGCAATTTCTTGGGATCTTAATACTTAGGAATTGTTCGCTTGCCTAATTCTTGGGCACGACCTACTTCCACATTGAACAAATGTGACATCACCTATGACTGCTGCACCTCTCCTGCCATACGGTTTATAAGCTGCTTCTCCGCTCATCTGCCGTATTCTACTCAAGATTGATGGACTGATCACATCGACTCAAGGTTGAGGGACTGATTACCTCATTCTCCTCCTGTTCTTCAAGTTTCTCCTACGTATGGACTGATGAAGCCACTGTGTGGCGAAACGTTTCCTCAATAAAGATACCCAAGAGTTGCACATGTGTCTAATTTCCCCAATCTTCATGACCTTACAATTGCTGGGGTTAAACTCCAGGAGCCATTTGTCGGACCATACTTGTAGTTTGTCCAGATCCCCTCGTAATCTTAACTGATCCTCTCCCACTTGTAATCTCCTCATCAGTTTCACGTCATCAGCGAACAGTGACACTTCTGAATCTATTCCTTCCACCATGTCATTCACGTATACAAGAAACAGCACCGGGCCTAGGGCTGACCCTTGTGGAACCCCACTCGACACATTCGCCCACTCCAACGCTTCAGAACTTACCAACACACGTTGTTTCCTTCCTGTCAGGTATTCCCTGATCCATTGCAGTACTTTCCCCTTTATTCCTGCCTGCTCCTCTAATTTTTGCAAAAGTCTCTTGTGTTGTACTGTGTCAAAAGCCATCTTGCAATCTAAGAAGATGCAATCTACCCATCCCTCTCTCTCCTGTCTTACTTCTGTTACCTTATCGTAGAACTCAAGTAAATTTGTGACACAGGATTTCCCATCTCTGAAGCCATGCTGACTGTCATGTATGAGCCCAATCTTTTCAATATGTTCCACTACTTTTCTCCTGATAATCTTCTCCATGACTTTACATACTATACAAGTCAGTGACACTGGTCTGTAGTTTAATGCTGCCTGTCTGTCCACTTTCTTAAAAATTGGAACTACATGTGCTGTCTTCCACGCCTCAGGCAACTGCCCTGTTTCTATAGATTTACTGAAGATTGCTGCTAATGGCACACACAGTTCCTCTGCTCCCTCTCTCAGTATCCATGGAGATATGTTATCTGGGCCCACCGTCTTTGAAGTATCGAGTTCGTCTAGCAGTTTCTTCACCTCTACCTTGGTTATGTGTATTGTGTCCAGCGCCTGCTGGTGCACCCTACCTCCACAGTTTGCTGGAAGCATTCCTGACTATTGTGAATACTTCTCTAAATCTTTTGTTTAGTTCGTCACATACTTCTTGGTCACTCTTCGTCAGCTCCCCTCCTTCTTTCCTCAGTCTGATTACCTGGTCCTTGACTGTTGTTTTTCTCCTAATGTGACTGTATAACAACTTTGGTTCAGATTTGGCTTTTGATGCTATGTCGTTCTCGTACTACCTCTGGGCCTCTCTCCTTATCCTTGAATATTCATTTCTGGTTCTTCTGCTCAGCTCCTTGTTTTCTTGAGTCCTTTGCCTTCTATACCTTTTCCATGCTCTCGCACACTTGGCTTTGGCCTCTTTACACCTCCAATTAAACCATGGACTCACTCTGGTCTTACCATTTTTTCTGTTGCCCTTTGGTATGAACCTTTCCTCTGCCTCCCTGCACTTAGTGGTCACTATTTCAATCATTTCATTTACTGTCTTTCCATCTAGTTCTCTTTCCCACTGCACTTCATGCAGGAAACTTCTCATTCCTATGTAGTCCCCTTTTTTGAAGTTTGGTTTCTCTTTTTGTTCTCGTGCTGCTTCATTCTCCACTGTTAACTCAACAAGATATTCAAAACTCAGGACATCATGATCACTAGCGCCAAGGGGTCTTTCGTGGGTGATATCCCTTATGTCCGAACTATTCAAGGTGAATATGAGATCCAGCCTTGCTGCAACATCCTCTCCTCTCTCTCTGGTTGTATCCCTAACATGTTGATGCATGAAATTCTCCAATACAGTCTCCATCATCTTAGCCCTCCATGTTTCTGGTCCCCCATGTATCTCTAGGTTTTCCCAGTCAATCTCTTTATGATTGAAATCCTCCATTATAAGCAATTTTGTCCTACCCATATGAGCCCTCCTGGCCACTTCAGCTAGTGTATCCACCATTGCCCTATTGCGAACATCATACTCTTCTCTTGTCCTCCTGCTATCATCACCTTTGGACCACCAGTCTGAAGTGTTCCTACAATGAAGTCGTCTGTTTCCCTTCTTTCCATTCCTCCCATCTCCTCAAAACTCCACTGGTTTTTTATGAGCAATGCTACTCCTCCCCCTCCTCTGTTCTCTCTGTCTTTCCTCATAATCTGATATCCAGGTGGAAAAATTGCATCTGTTATCATCCCTGTAAGTTTTGTCTCTGTTAGTGCTATAATGTCAGGTGATGCATCAATGATGCGTTCTTGCCACTCTTCACTCTTATTTGTTATTCCATCTGCATTGGTGTACCATACCTTGAGCTTCCTTTCCATTACTGTATTTTGGGAGATGGAAGAGGAAGGTACAGGCAGGGAGGGTGAGAGGCAGGGCACAATATTATGGGAGGCTGCTGTGTGTGTGTGTGTGTGTGTGTGTGTGTGTGTGTGTGTGTGTGTTTGTGTGTGTGTATGTGTGTGTGTACTCACCTAGTTGTACTCACATAGTTGAGGTTACAGGGGTCGAGTCCAAGCTCCTGGCCCCGCCTCTTCACTGGTCGCCATAGGTCACTCTCCCTGAACCATGAGTTTTATCGTACCTCTGCTTAAAGCTATGTATGGATCCTGCCTCCACTACATCTCTTCCCAAACTATTCCACTTCCTGACTACTCTGTGGCTGAAGAAATACTTCCTAACATCCCTGTGATTCATCTGTTTCTTCAGCTTCCAACTGTGTCCCCTTGTTGCTGTGTCCAGTCTCTGGAACATCCTGTCTTTGTCCACCTTGTCAATTCCTCTCAGTATTTTGTAAGTCGTTATCATGTCCCCCATATCTCTCCTGTCCTCCAGTGTCGTCAGGTTGATTTCCCTTAACCTCTCCTCGTAGGACATACCTCTTAGCTCTGGGACTAGACTTGTGGCAAACCTTTGCACACCTTTGCAAACCTTTGTGTGTGCGTGTGTGTGTATGTGTGTGTGTGTGTGTACTCACCTATTTGTACTCACCTATTTGTGGTTGCAGGGGTCGATTCGTAGCTCCTAGCCCCGCCTCTTCGTCGGTTGCCATTGGGTCCTCTCTCTCCCCGCTCCATGAGCTTTATCATATCTCGCCTTAAAACTATGTATGATTCCTGCCTCCACTACATCACTTTCTAGGCCATTCCACTGCCTGACAACTCTATGACTGAAGAAATACTTCCTAATATCTCTTTGACTCATCTGTGTCTTCAACTTCCATTTGTGACCAATTGTTTCTGTGTCCCCTCCTTGGAACATCCTGTCTTTGTCCACCTTGTCTATTCTGCGCAGTATTTTATATGTCGTTATCATGTCTCCTCTGGCCCTCCTGTCCTCTAGTGTCGTCAGGCCGATTTACCTTAACCTTTCTTCATAAGACATCCCCTTAGCTCTGGAACTAACCTTGTCGCAAACCTTTGCACTTTCTCTAGTTTCTTGACGTGCTTTATCAAGTGCGGGTTCCAAACAGGTGCTGCATACTCCAGTATGGGCCTGACGTACACGGTGTACAGTGTCTTGAACGATTCCTTATTAAGGTATCGGAACGCTGTCCTCAGGTTTGCCAGGCGCCCATATGCTGCAGCAGTTACCTGGTTGATGTGTGCTTCTGGAGACATGCTCGGTGTTATAATCACTCCAAGATCTTTCTCCTTGAGCGAGGTTTACAGTCTTTGGCCACCTAGCCTATACTCTGTCTGCGGTCTTCTTTGCCCTTCCACTATCTTCATGACTTTGCACTTGGCGGCATTAAATTCGAGAAGCCAGTTGCTGGACTAGGTGTCCAGTCTGTTCAGGTCTCTTTGAAGTCCTGCCCTGTCCTCATCTGATTTAATTCTCCTCATTAACTTCACATCGTCTGCGAACAGGGACATTTCTGAGTCTAACCCTTCCATCATGTCGTTCACATATACCAAAAATAGCACTGGTCCTAGGACTTACCCCTGTGGGAACCCGCTCGTCACAGGTGCCCACTGTGATACATCATTACGTACTATGACTCGTTGTTGCCTCCCTGTCAGGTATTCTCTGATCCATTGCAGTGCCCTTCCTGTTACATGAGCCTGATCTTCTAGCTTTTGCACTAATCTCTTGAGAGGAACTGTGTCAAAGGCCTTCTTGCAGTCTAAGAAGATACAATCAACCCACCTCTCTCTCTCGTGTCTTACTTCTGTTACTTTATCATAAAACTCCAGAAGGTTTGTGACACAGGATTTTCCTTCTATGAAGCCATGCTGGTTGGCGTTTATACTCTTGTTCCGTTCCAGGTGCTCCACCACTCTCCTCCTGATAATCTTCTCCTTAACTTTGCATACTATACACGTCAGTGACACAGGTCTATAGTTTAGTGCCTCTTTTCTGTTTCCTTTTTTAAAAATGGGAACTACATTTGACGAATTCCATACCTCAGGTAGTTGCCCAGTTTCCAGGGACGTGTTGAAGATTGTGGTAAGTGGCACACACAACATATCCGCTCCCTCTCTAAGGACCCACGGGGAGATGTTGTCTGGTCCCATTGCCTTTGAGGTATCGGTGTTCCTTAGCAGTTTCTTCACCTCATCTGTAAGTATGTCATCCAACACTTGTTGGCATATTCCTTGCTGGTGTCCCCATCTGGTCTGTCCCCCGAGAGGCCTTCCTGTCTCCACTGTAAATACTTCCGTAAATCTCATGTTGAGCTCCTCACATACCTCTTGATCGTTTCTTGTGAGTTCTCCACCTTCTTCCTCAGCCTTATCACCTGGTCTTTGACTGTTGTCTTCCTCCTAATGTGGCTATACAGCAGTTTCGGGTCAGACTTGACTTTCGATGCTATGTCGTTTTCGTACTGTCGCTGGGCCTCCCTCCTTATCTGTGCATACTCGTTTCTGGCTCTTCTACTAATCTCCTTAATTTCCTGGGTCCTTTGCCTCCTGTACCTTTTCCATTCTCTGGTGCACTTAGTTTTTGCCTCCCTACACCTTCGGTTAAACCAAGGACTCGTTTTGGTCTTCCTATTATTTCTGTTTCCCTTGGGAACAAACCTTTCCTCTGCCTCCTTGCACTTTGTTGCTACATATTCCATCATCTCGTTTACAGATTTTTCTACCAGGTCTCTGTCCCACTGAAGTTCCTCATACCTGTGTAGTCTTCCCTTTTGTAGTTTGGCTTTTCCCATTCAGTTCCTGTTTCTTTCTCCACTTGTAACTCTACTATATAATGAAAACTCAGAACCACGTGATCAGTAGCTCCAAGGGGCGTCTCGTAAGTGATGTCCTCAATGTCCGAACTGCTCAGGGTGAACACAAGATCCAGTCTTGCTGGCTCATCCTCCCCTCTCTCTCTGGTAATGTCCCTGACATGTTGGTGCATGAGGCTTTAAAGTACCACATCCATCATCTTGGCTCTCCATGTTTCGAGGCCCCCATGTGGCTCCAGGTTTTCCCAGTCGATCTCTCTGTGGTTGAAATCGCCCATTACCAGTAACTTTGCTATGCTCGAGTGAGCTCTTCTTGCCACCTCAGCCAGTGTGTCCACCATTGCTTTGTTGTTTTCTTCGTACTCCTCTCTTGGCCTCCTGCAGTTCTGTGGTGGGTTAAACGTCACTCAAATGACTACTTTATGTTCTCCAGACTGAATTGTGCATACTAAGTAGTCTCTTTCTCCAATCACGTCCATGCCTTCCATTTCCTCAAATCCCCATTGGTTTCTTATGAGCAGTGCAACTCTTTTCTCAGGATCTGATATCCCGGTGGGAAGATTGCGTCTGTTATTGTCTCAGCAAGTTTTGTTTCTGTGACTGCTATGATGTCTGGGGATTTCTCGCTGATTCTTTCATACCACTTCTCATATTTATTCGTCATTCCGTCCTCGTTTGTGTACCAAACTTTCAGCTTCTTTTCTATCACTGGGGTCCTGCAAGAATATTGGGGTTGAGGGAGAGGGAGCCTTGGTGGGGGCCTATGGGGGGCTGTGGTGTAGGTGGGGTTTGTGATGATGGGGGTGGGGTCAGAATGCCCATAAGGGACAGCTGTTGAGATGAGGTTTGTGATGTGGGTGTTGCTGGAAGAGGGAACAGTGAGTGGGTTGTGGTTTGGGTTGCTCAGTTGCGTTGTGATTGTCGCGGTTGGAGTCTTTCGGTGGGAGATTCTGCGGGGTGTGTTTGCCCTTCCTCCTGTGTCTGGGTCCTGCTCATCTTCATCATTACCTCTCGTTCCTCCTTGCGTCTCTGTACCCTCTCTTTCAGTGTAGCCCTTCTTGTGTTCTGTCGTGATCGAGGTATACTCTCTGGTACCCTGGTTTGTCCCTCAGTCGTGCTATCTCTTGTAGAATCCTGGTTCGAACTGATCCTTCATTGAAAATTACTTTGACAGGCCGTATCCTTCCACTCGCAAACCACCCAATTATCCGAAAATTTGTCACCTGGGTCATATCGTCCTCACCTGTGTGTGTGTGTGTGTGTGTGTGTGTGTGTGTGTGTGTGTGTGTGTGTGTGTGTGTGTATGTGTGTGTGTGTGTGTACTCACCTAGTTGTACTCACCTAGTTGAGGTTGCGGGGGTCGAGTCCGAGCTCCTGGCCCCGCCTCTTCACTGATCGCTACTAGGTCACTCTCCCTGAACCGTGAGCTTTATCATACCTCTGCTTAAAGCTATGTATGGATCCTGCCTCCACTACATCGCTTCCCAAACTATTCCACTTACTGACTACTCTGTGGCTGAAGAAATACTTCCTAACATCCCTGTGATTCATCTGTGTCTTCAGCTTCCAACTGTGTCCCCTTGTCACGTCCCCCCTATCTCTCCTGTCCTCCAGTGTCGTCAGGTTGATTTCCCTTAACCTCTCCTCGTAGGACATACCTCTTAGCTCTGGGACTAGTCTTGTTGCAAACCTTTGCACTTTCTCTAATTTCTTCACGTGCTTGGCTAGGTGTGGGTTCCAAACTGGTGCCGCATACTCCAATATGGGCCTAACGTACACGGTGTACAGGGTCCTGAATGATTTCTTATTAAGATGTCGGAATGCTGTTCTGAGGTTTGTTAGGCGCCCATATGCTGCAGCAGTTATTTGGTTGATGTGCGCTTCAGGAGATGTGCCTGGTGTTATACTCACCCCAAGATCTTTTTCCTTGAGTGAGGTTTGTAGTCTCTGACCCCCTAGACTGTACTCCGTCTGCGGCCTTCTTTGCCCTTCCCCAATCTTCATGACTTTGCACTTGGTGGGATTGAACTCCAGGAGCCAATTGCTGGACTAGGTCTGCAGCCTGTCCAGATCCCTTTGTAGTTCTGCCTGGTCTTCGATCGAGTGAATTCTTCTCATCAACTTCACGTCATCTGCAAACAGGGACACCTCAGAGTCTATTCCTTCCGTCATGTCGTTCACAAATACCAGAAACAGCACTGGTCCTAGGACTGACCCCTGCGGGACCCCGCTGGTCACAGGTGCCCACTCTGACACCTCGCCACGTACCATGACTCGCTGCTGTCTTCCTGACAAGTATTCCCTGATCCATTGTAGTGCCTTCCCTGTTATCCCTGCTTGGTCCTCCAGTTTTTGCACCAATCTCTTGTGTGGAACTGTGTCAAACGCCTTCTTGCAGTCCAAGAAAATGCAATCCACCCACCCCTCTCTCTCTTGTCTTACTGCTGTCACCATGTCATAGAACTCCAGTAGGTTTGTGACACAGGATTTCCCGTCCCTGAAACCATGTTGGCTGCTGTTGATGAGATCGTTCCTTTCTAGGTGTTCCACCACTCTTCTCCTGATAATCTTCTCCATGATTTTGCATACTATACATGTCAGTGACACTGGTCTGTAGTTTAATGCTTCATGTCTGTCTCCTTTTTTAAAGATTGGGACTACATTTGCTGTCTTCCATGCCTCAGGCAATCTCCCTGTTTCGATTGATGTATTGAATATTGATGTTAGGGGTACACATTGCGCCTCTGCTCCCTCTCTCAATACCCATGGGGAGATGTTATCTGGCCCCATTGCCTTTGAGGTATCTAGCTCACTCAGAAGCCTCTTCACTTCTTCCTCGGTTGTGTGCACTGTGTCCAGCACTTGGTGGTGTGCCCCACCTCTCCGTCTTTCTGGAGTCCCTTCTGTCTCCTCTGTGAACACTTCTTTGAATCTCTTGTTGAGTTCTTCACATACTTCACGGTCATTTCTTGTTGACTCTCCTCCTTCCTTCCTTAGCCTGATTATCTGGTCCTTGACTGTTGTTTTCCTCCTGATGTGGCTGTACAACAGTTTCGGGTCAGATTTGGCTTTCGCTGCTATGTCATTTTCATATTGTCTTTGGGCCTCCCTTCTTATCTGTGCATATTCGTTTCTGGCTCTACGACTGTTCTCCTTATTGTCCTTGGTCCTTTGCCTTCTATATTTCTTCCATTCCCTAGCACACTTGGTTTTTGCCTCCCTGCACCTTTGGGTAAACCATGGGCTCATCCTGGCTTTTTCATTATTCCTGTTACCCTTGGGTACAAACCTCTCCTCAGCCTCCTTGCATTTTGTTGCTACATATTCCATCATCTCATTAACTGGCTTCCCTGCCAGTTCTCTGTCCCACTGAACCCCGTTCAGGTAGTTCCTCATTCCTGTGTGTGTGTGTGTGTGTGTGTGTGTGTGTGTGTGTGTGTGTGTGTGTGTGTGTGTGTGTGTGTGTGTGTGTGTGTGTGTGTGTGTGTGTGTATGTATGTGTGTGTGTGTGTGTGTGTGTGTGTGTATGTGTGTGTGTGTGTGTGTGTGTATGTGTGTGTGTGTGTATGTGCGTGTGTGTGTGTGTGTACTCACCTATTTTTGGTTGCAGGGTTCGATTCATAGCTCCTGACCCCGCCTCTGCACTGGTTGCTACTGGGTCCTCTCTCTCCCTGCTCCATGAGCTTTATCTTACCTCGTCTTAAAATTATATATGGTTCCCGCCTTCACTACGTCACTTTCTAGTCTGTTTCACTGCCTGACAACTCTATGACTGAAGAAATACTTCATAACACCTGTTCACAAAAAGAAGAGCAGAGCAGAAATCCGCAACTACAGACCAGTGTCACTCCTGTCAATCACTGGTAAGATCCTTGAGACAATAATGTCAAGACAAATGACAGAGTTTTTTGACTACCACTCACTACTTTGTGATCGTCAATATGGCTTCAGGAAAGGTTACTCTGCTGCTGATCTGTTGTTAAACCTCTCCACTAAGTGGCACCAGTCACTGGATGAATCCAAAGTCAGCTGTGTGGTAGCACTGGACATTGCTGGTGCTTTCGACCGGGTGTGGTACCAGGGCCTCTTAGCAAAAATGTAAGTACTGGGAATTGCAGGCTCTACGGTATGTCTCCTCAGTGATTACCTTCATGGTAGATCTCTAAGGGTAGTTCTCAATGGAACGGAATCAGCAAGACATCCTATTGGGGCAAGTGTTCCACAAGGAAGTGTGCTGGGTCCACTGTTATGGAATGTCTACTTCAACGACCTTCTTCATCTCATCCCAGAATCACATGCATATGCAGACGACTGTACACTGACATTCACTTATCCAAGAGAAGAAATGCCAGCTGCTCTAAGCTACATCAATCACCAGCTGAGAGCTATATCAGCTTGGGGAAATAGATGGCAAGTAACATTTGTACCTGAGAAAACGCAAATGATGATCGTCTCTAGGCACCATGATGGTAATGCTGGTGCAGTAGTAAGGATGAATGGGAGGGTGTTGGCACCTGGAGAAGAAGTTGATATCCTTGGGGTGAAATTTGACTCCAAACTGACCATGAAGAACCATGTTGTAAATCTTGCAAACAAGGCAGCCAGGAAGCTTAAAGCGCTTCGCGGTATCTCGCATCTGCTTGACAGTAGGGGTTGCAAGATTTTGTACGAGGCTCAGGTACGCTCACACCTTGAGTATGCTCCACTTTCTTGGTTTGCCTGCCCCCCCTCTCATCTGCGACTGATTGACAGAGTAGAGAACAGAGCAAGACGTCTCATCTCTCGCCTGGACCCATCCTGGATAGATCTGTCATTTCAGCAGAGCCTTCAACATAGGAGGGATGTGGGTGGCCTTACTGTTATGTACAAGGCCAATATTGTCAAAATACCACACTTGGATCCACTTCGAGGACAGCGTGAAACAAGCTTTTATGCCACAAGACGGGCAGAAAGCAGCAACTTCACTCTGGCTGTACCCTTCTCCAGAACATCACTCCATCTGAGATCATACATACCCAGGATGACTCGAGTATGGAACACATTCGTACAGCATAATGATGTCAACGAGATAACGTCAGTTGA
>NC_091297.1:52045338-52097838 GCF_038502225.1 Cherax quadricarinatus
TCAACCACTGTTTCCATTTATTCATCCATTATAAACCACTACTTTCATCAATCTACCCGTTATCAAAACTGCTTCCATCCACCTACCCATTATCAACCACTGCTTCCATCCAACTACCAATTAACAATCACAGCTTCCATCCATCTAGCCATTACCAGCAACTGCTTAGATTCAGCTACCCATTATCAATCACTGTTTACGTCAATCTACCAATTATCAAATACTGGTTCCATTCATCTACCCATTATCTACCTATGCTTCCATTCATCTACCCATTATCAACCATTGCTTCCATCTTTTTGCCCATTAACAATCATAGCTTCCATAAATCTAGCCATTCCAACCACTGCTTAAATTCAACTACCCATTATCAAATATTGCTTCTATTCATCTACTCATTATCCACCACACCTTCCATCTCTCTCCTCATTATCAGCCACACCTTCTATCCATCTGCCCATTATCAAACACTGCTTCCATCCCTGACTCTTCACCTTCTCCTCCTGGTGCCTGGTGTCCTGGGCAGGATACTGGCAGGTGACAGACCGTACTGGTGGATCCACGAGACCTCACTCTACAAGGACCGCTTCCCGCCATTCCTGTACCAGTTCCCCCGGACCTGCGAGACCGGTCCAGGCATGCCATCGGGACACACCAAGCTCAATGCTGCCATGCTCTACATCCTCGTCTCAGCCTTCATCGACAGAGTCCTCAGCAAGATGTTCTTCCTGAGGTGAGGCTAGCGTTTGACGTATTTGCCTTCTTAGACACACACACACATACACACACACACACACACACACACACACACACACACACACACACACACACACACACACACACACACACACACACACACACACACACACACACACACACACATATACACACACACATACACACACACACATACACACACACACACATACACACACACACACACAAATATATAGATATATATATATATATATATATATATATATATATATATATATATATATATATATATATATATATATCTTCTTTCAACACACCGGCTGTATCCCACCAAGGCAGGGCGGATATATATATATATATATATATATATATATATATATATATATATATATATATATATATATATATATGTATGTCGTGCCGAATATGTAAAACTGGTCAATTAGCAAGAACTCATTTAAAATTAAGTCCTTTCTAAAATTTTCTCTTATACGTTTAAAGATATATTTTTTTCATTAATGTTAATGTAAAAAATTCTAATTTTGCACCAAAAGAATCTTAGAAAACTTACCTAACCTTATTATAACAAGAACAATTTATTTTAGCCTAACCCAACTATATATATTTTAGATTTGTTTACAATAATTTAACACTAAACAAACACAGTGAAATATATTTTTTTCGTTAGATTCATAATGATTTTGGCGAAATTATTGCATACACAAATTTTCGCTTGTCCTATATGGCAAGATAAGCGTTGCTATTTAAGCCGAGACCGCAAGTTCTGCCTATTCGGCACGACATATATATATATATATATATATATATATATATATATATATATATATATATATATATATATATATATATATATATATATATATATATATATATATGTATATATATATATATATATATATATATATATATATATATATATATATATATATATATATATATATATATATATATATATATATATATATATATATATATATATATATATATATATATATATATATATATATATATATATATATATATATATTTCAATATATGATGGGGTCCACCTCTGGTGTAAATTGTTTGACCCATAGCCTCGGAGAAGTGGATAAAAAGGCTTCAAGGAAGAATATTTGGGTTTCTTCCTGAAGCCGTTTGAATATTCCACTTCCCCTACCACCCCATCTTTTTATATATTTTTTTTTTTTACTAATAGGAATATTTTATTACATAATATGGCACAGAAGATTTAAGAGAAACATTGTTAATATAAAGGTGGCATATACGGTACATGTTGTTACGTGTGTATCACCGATTATAAGGCGAAAATCTCATCCAGCTCCTCAGAGCTGGGGCGTGTGCCCAAAATGCAGCAGGCATTACCCCTTTGAACAGCCGCACTGAGCCGCTGGAACAGAAAACTAGCTGCCCTGGGATCCCTAGTTACCCTGATGAGTCTTTTTCCCAGCTCCTTAAGGAAATTAGATGCACTCTTTCCCCATGAGCCAAGGGTCTCTGAGCCTATGGGAACAAACATATAATGATGGGCAAGTTCTCCATATTTTCTAGACTTTTGAGACTCCCTGAAGCTGGCAGCTGCCCCTCCTTCCTCCCTGATGTATTGGAGATGGGTATCAGCCAAGGTAGATGCACGTGTATAGTCCCACACCACCTGCTTCCCATCTGTCCAGGCTTGAAGGGTGATACCATCTGGACGCTTCTGGCTGCCATCAGATCTACATAGTTGGGGTGGCTCCCATACTGCTGGGCATCCAGCTGTTGTGAGGCTTCTCTTGATAATGTTATTAACTTCCTCATGTCTTGCAATCTTTCCCTCGGATTTACGGCACACAAGACCATGGTACCCGAATCGGTCTGCTGCTTCACTGCCACAAATACACCTGTGTTCGGCGAGAATAGGGGCGGCAAGTCGAAGGGCAACACCGATGCGGATGGTCCGTGGGTCGAGGCGTGTGCCAAGGCTGGAGTTGGGAACACCCAACAGAAAGTCCCCAGCATGAGGGGCTCTCACTGCCAGGATGCGGGCTCTATCCTTCCCTGACACACTCTGAAGCATTATTGAGGCTATATTTTCCACTATTGGACCATCCCAGTGCGATTGTTTATAGTTGTTGGGGGGAGCAGGTCTGGTTTCAGAGCCCGTTAGATTATCCCAGATCATTGCTCCGTCAATGAATTTTTGGTCCTGGACTCCAGTCTTGTCCCTAAGATGTTCAGGGAGAATCGCTGCTACAAGCTCTCTGGATGCAATACACGAGGACAGAAAAGCAGGTAACGCAATCTGTGATGACTTGCGGACACCAATGCCTCCTAGTCTGACTGGAAGTGTAGCTTGGTTCCATTGCCCGTCTTCTAGAGTAAGGTTAAGTACTTTCGTAAAAATCTGCCTCAGAATACTGTCATATTCGTGCAGTATAGGGTTATCATATGAAGGTGCACATCTTAGGAAATATGTCAACCTGGGCAGACTCAAGCACTTTGTGAGAAGGTACAAGGCATCGTGGGTGTCCAGATTTCCTATTCGTTGTTCCATTCTCCTTAACTCTTCCAATTTCTTCCTGAGAATTGTGTCAATAGCAATGCTTCCCAGAGGTGCTCCTAGCAAGACACTATTTGTGGGGGCAATGACTGCTGCTCCTGGTAGTTTTGATCTCACTGCATTTATCACTTGTTGACTGACTGAGATGATTTCACATTTGGATGGATTCAGGATGAGACCCATTTCCTGTCCCTGTGTCATTACCTGTGTAAGGTCATGTAGGAGGGACTCCTTTGTACCTGCTAGTGTGCCATCATCTAGGAACCAGATGTTTAGCTCGCTGGTCAGTCTGACTGTGATTTCCCTAACTACTATACAGAAGAGAAATGGTGCAAGAGGATCTCCTTGTTGGACACCCTCCGATGATGTGATTTCATGCTCTCCAAAGAGAAGCATTGATTCCTTGCTATACCCAGCTGAAACAAAAGGAAAGAGACCAGGGAAATGTTCTTGTACTGCTGCTAATACCACGTCTCTTTTCAGGAGATTGAACGCATTCTTGAAATCTAATTTTACCACTGCATTGTCCTCAGGCAGGTTGTTGATATACGCCCTTGTTGCATGAACCGCTGCTTCACTTCCTTGAGAGACCCCAAAGCCAAGCTGGTTTGGTTGAAGCATCATGGTTGCCTGTGCACGAATACTTCGGACAGCAGCTTTGGACACGAGGCGGCGTAACGTGTTGCCTACTGCAATTGGCCGAATTCCTCCATCCTTCTTTTTAAGTGCACAAAGTGTTGCACCAAAAAAGAAAGGTCTAATTTCATCAGGAATCAGACCAGCCAAGGAACCTTGTGATCTCTGAAAGCAGTGTCTCTGCAATTTCCCCAATAACTGGATTAACCATTTCCTTTAAATGCTGTGGCCTTATTCCAGTGTAAACCCCAGCAGAGCCAGATGGGAACGACATTATTGCTTTGTAAATGTCTGAGTCTTCCAAAATCAATGGTTCCATAGTGGGGACAGAGGTGTTGGAACTGTTGGTGCCACTGGTTTCCCTGGCAGGGTGCTTTCCTCTAAGTGCTTCAGTAGTGTCAGCATCCCTGGGAGCAACTGTATCTTCACTGGTAATAATTCTGATTGCCCCCACTGTGTTGCCCTCTTCAGTTTTCTTGCTCACCTGGACTCTGACTTTTTCACTGTCAGTAGAGTGAGTGGGGGTTCTGCCTCTCCCTTTTTTGTGTTGACGGGGAAGGCTAATGAGGTTATCAACTCTAGGAAAATCTCTTAAGGATTTAATTATCATTGAGGCTAGCCTCTTTCCCCTTCTTTCCGGCACAGCTAAGCAGACATTGCCAAAAAGTAGCAAGTTGTGCCATGCTTTGATGGTTGGTGGAGCATTTAAGATAGTGGAACCATCGTTTACTTTTTTCAGGAGGTCTGTAAGTTTCCCAGCTGCGTGTGGACGGGCTGCTTTGGGAATATGTGTGAGTGTCCTCTTACCTGTTGCTTTAATTGCTTCCAAGAGATTGTCTGATGAGATGAAATCTGTTGGAGTGGGTTCAGGTGCCTGAGGTGGCTCTGGATCATCACTTTCCACAGGAGGACATCCTGAACCAGGGCAACTACCGTGTTTGCGGAGGAAATCATTAGAGTTGAGACAACGAAGCTGTAAGCATGTCTGACACTTGCCTCTCCTAGTATTGCCAGCCGTGCCATTTCCCTGGCTGCTTGCTTCCTCCTGGTTGGCATCCATCTGCTAGGCTAGACAATAGGAGTGGAATATGACATGCTGGGTGGGTATGGTGCGTGGAAGGTAGTGAACTTGACCGTGGTGACCTGGTGGAGTTTGAGGGGCCGGGAGGGGAAGGGGAAAACTTCCCCTGGGAATTAGGTGGGGGAGGCGCAAGTTGAGTGGGGTTATCCCGGGGAGTACAATACACATGGACTTGCACACTATATATTGTTCACACTGTCTTACAATACACATAACTTTATTTGTTTCCAATGTACACTATGAACAATGTGGGTATGGGCACTGCTGAACCAATGTGTTCACTCACCATCTAGTTACACATCCCACCTCTACCACCCACCCCCGTGACGTGGGGGAGGATGCACTGACTGGTCACTCCCTCGTTAACATTAATTTCACATTGTTTTTCCATAACATATGCCTCTAAATGGTCCATGCATCGACACAATCATTTCCAAGTTAACTGGAAGCATGGTGCATGGTGCTGGATATACATGTTTTTATAAGAGCTTTTATATATATATATATATTTATATATATATATATATATTTATATATATATATTTATATATATATATATATATATATATATATATATATATATATATATATATATATATATATATATATATATATATATATATATATATATATATATATATATAAGTAGTGAAGTTTTCTACAGGGGCGTCCCTTCCGGTTTAGGCCTTCTACAGGGGCGTCCCTTCCGGTTTAGGCCTTCTACAGGGAGGTCCCTTCCGGTCTAGGGCCTTCTTCTGAGGCATCCCCTTTTCACGCCTAGGTGTTACTTCCGGTTTGACCTTGACCTCGCCCTCGAGACTACCTCACCCTTGACCCCCCAACCCTTACACCCCCCCCACGACCCCCCCCGCACCCTTCGCGACCCCCGCGCGCGCCCGCCCGCGCGCCCGCCCGCGCGCCCGCCCGCGCGCCCGCCCGCGCCCTTCGCGACCCCCGCCCGCGCCTTCTGCTGCGCCTTCTGCAGCGTCGTCCGGATCGCCCCCGCGCCTCGAATTTTTTTCCGATTTTTTTCGAATTTTTTTTGAATTTCATTTTCTTATGCTCTCCATCTCCTCGGATCAAATTTTTGAGGTTCCCCCTCTCACTTTCACCCCCATCCCAAAATTTCTCGAAATCAAAGTCTCCATCTCCTTGGATCAAGGTTTTTGGATTCTCCCCTATGGGGGTTTCGAAATTCTTATGATCTCCTCGGATCCCCCTCCCACTTTCACCCCCCCCAACCCCAAAAATTTCTCGATATCAAAGTCTCCACTTCCTCGAATCAATTTTTTTGGATTCCCCCCTATGGGGGTTTTCGAAATTCTTATGATCTCCTTGGATCAAGGTTTTTTGGATTCCCCACTATGGGTATAAAGAGTCAAAATGGACTCCCACTTGCACCCCAAAATTTTCGAAATCAAAGTCTCCATCACCTTGGATCAAATTTTTGGATTACCCCTCTCACTTTCACCCCCATCCCAAAATTTCTCGATAATACCTAGACTCCATCTCCTCGGATCAAATTTTTTGGATTCCCCCCTATGGGGGTTTCGAAATTCTTATGATCTCCTCGGATCAAATTTTTCTCGAAATCAAAGTCTCCAATTCCTCGGATCCCCCTCCCACTTTCACCCCCCATCCCCCAAAAATTCTCAATATCAAAGTCTCCACTTCCTCGGATCCCCCTCCAAGTTTCACCCCCCCAACCCCAAAAATTTCTCGATAATACCAAGACTCCAATTCCTCGGATCAAGATTTTTGAGGTTCACCCTCCCCCCACTTTCACCCCCCACCCCCCAATCCCAAAATTTCTCAATATTACCAAGACTCGATCTCCTCGGATCAAATTTTTTGGATTCCCCCCTATGGGGGTTTCGAAATTCTCCATTTCCTCGGATCAAGTTTTCTCGATATCAATATTACAAAGATTTCCCCCACCATCCACTTCTACCCTCTATGTCCAAGTATTTCTCCTCTATCTCCTCGGATCAAGTTTTGGATTCCCCCCCCTCTGGGTATAAGCATTCAAAATAGACTCCTCCTATGGGGGCATGCTTACTACAGGTCTAAACAAGTGTGACGTCATGCGATGACCCCCCCACACACACAGGCTGAATCTTGTCGACCCTTTTAGTTCATTAAAGTTAATAAGGGAACACTTACCTTCTGTCAGTGACGTCACACATACAAGCTGAATCATGTCGAACTTTACCCCTACACATATACAACATAGGGAAACATTTTCACTCTTAACCCAAATTTTTCATCATCAGAAAGTCGCATTTTTTTCGTTAATACCCACAATTTCTTTACAAAATACAACACATCATTATCACAAAAACTAACTCAAACTAACCCAAATTTTTCTCGTTTTAACCCTTTTAGTTCATTAAAGTTAATAAGGGGACACAGTACATCAGAAAAAGTCACAAAAACTAACTCAAACACTTTTACTTTGAACATCACCAAAACACTCTCATAAATCATTTGAATACTCACATAAACACCTTTGAACACCTTCAAAACACTCTTGAACACCTTCAAAAACACCTTTGAACATTTTTCAATCAACACTGAAACACTTCCAAAAAACACAATTTGAGTACTCCCAATTACACCACTGAATACTACTAAAACACGCTGAATTCAATCAAAACACCTTTGAATAACCTCAAAACACCTTCAAAACACCCTTGAACACCTTCAAAACACCCTTGATCACCTTCAAAACACCCTTGATCACCTTCAAAAAACAACATTTGAACACTCAAAACACCTTTGAACACCTTTGAACATTTCCAAAACACTATTTGAGTACTCCCAATTACACCACTGAATACTACTAAAACACGCTGAATTCAATCAAAACACCCTTGATCACCTTCAAAAAACAACATTTGAACACACTCAAAACACCTTTGAACACCTTTGAACATTTCCAAAACACTATTTGAGTACTCCCAAATAAGATTTGACATCTCTAATTTATCTGCACTTACACATTTCATTAAATTACAACTCATCCCTCAGTCTCCAGACTAGGCATTTTCTCGTTTTTACCCTTTTAGTTCATTAAAGTTATTAAGGGGACACAATACATCAGAAAAAAAGTCACAAAAACTAACTCAAACACTTTACTTTGAACATCCCCAAAACACTCTCATAATCATTTGAATACTCACATAAACACCCTTGAACACCTTCAAAACACCTTTGAATATCGTTTTTAAACTAATTTCATCACAACCCACTTATATCATCTTTTTTTCGGTAACTCTAATTCGACTACATTACCCTCATCAATTACCAACAAATTTTACTCGTTTTAACTAATGGCATCACTGTAACCAAGATTTTCACAAAAAAACTCTATGACACCTAACACACACACACACACACACACACACACACACACACACACACACACACACACACACACACACACACACACACACACACACACACACACACACACACACACACACACACACACACACATACACACACACACACACACACACACACACACACACACACACACACACACACACACACACACACACACACACACACACACACACACACACTGGTAGAAATATTTACTCGATTTCCGAATAGAAACACTTTCCTCGCTCTGAGAGACTCATTGTGGGCCACCCCTTCCCCCCGACGCCACAGTGTAATGCGGTTCACACCAAAGGTAGATTTAAGATAATCATGAACACCTGCGTCAACTCAGGACAGACCTTACTGTGTTCTCTTATTCTAAAATTTGGTGAGGTCATTGCTTTTTAGTTCATTTTAAAATAATAAGGGGAAGATTGAGATAAAACATTTGTATTCTACCTCAATACATTTTTCATGGTAAGGTTTGATTGATTTAAAAACTTCATCATGTCTTAAAAATTTTTATTAAACATTTCTTTTTTTTAATGAATGAACCGGCATATATTAATCTCGGTGTAATTCTTGGTGTTCAGGTAGAGTGATACATTTTTCATGAAGGGGTAAATATGACTTAACTTTAATGAACTAAAAGTCTCTCTTCATCAAGTTATAATTACTTCCTCATATTAATTTAAAATGAATTAATCCTTCCTCATATTATTTAAAATGAATTAATCCACTGATACAAGGTAAATAATTTTGCTTACCTTATAAGTTACTCACACACACACACACACACACACACACACACACACACACACACACACACACACACACACACACACACACACACACACACACACACCCTAACCTAACCTAACCTAGCCTAACCTATCCTAACCGTTCCTAACTTAACCTAACCTAACCTAACCTAACCTAACTTAACCTAACCTAACCTAACCTATCCTAACCTAACCTAACCTTACCTAACCTAACCTAACCTAACTTAACCTATCCTAACTCAACCTAACCTAACCTAACTCCATCAAACACCTCTATCCTAACCTAACCTAACTCAACCTAACCTAACTTAACCTAACTTAACCTAACTTAACCTAACTTAACCTAACCTTACCTAACATAACCTAACCTAACCTTACCTAACCTAACCTAACCTAACTTAACCTAACCTAACCTAACCTAACTTAACCTAACTTAACCTAACCTTACCTAACCTAACCTAACCTTACCTAACCTAACACCTCCGAATACTCCCCAAAACACTACTGATTACTACCAAATCACCACTGAATACTACCAAATCACCATCAAAAATCGCCAGAAACTAAGTTTAACATCACCATCCAACTTCCTTTTTTTTTTATAGAAATCCCCCTCAAATCACTATAACCAAGAACCAAACCTAACCTAACCTTTCCTAACCTAACCTAACCTCACCTAACCGAACCTAACCTAACTCCATCAATCACCTCTATCCTAACCTAACCTAACTTAACCTAACCCAACCTAACTCCATCAAACACCTCTATCCTAACCTAACCTAACCTCACCTAACCGAACCTAACCTAACTCCATCAATCACCTCTATCCTAACCTAACCTAACCTAACTTAACCTAACCCAACCTAACTCCATCAAACACCTCTATCCTAACCTAACCTAACCTAACCTATCCTAACCTAACCTAACTCCATCAAACACCTCGAATACTACCTAACTTAACCTAACCTAACCTAACCTAACCTAACCTAACCTAACCTAACCTAACCTAACCTAACCTAACCTAACCTAACCTAACCTAACCTAACCTAACCTAACCTAACCTAACCTTACCTAACCTACCGAACCTAACCTAACCTAACCTAACCTATCCTAACCTGTCCTAACCTAACCTAACCTAACCTAACCTAACTTATCCTAACCTAACCTAACCTAACCTAACTTATCCTAACCTAACCTAACCTAACTTATCCTAACCTAACCTAACCTAACCTAACCTAACCTAACCTAACCTAACCTAACCTAACCTAACCTAACCTAACCTAACCTAACCTAACCTAACCTAATCTAACCTAACCTAACTTATCCTAACCTAACCTAACTTATCCTAACCTAACCTAACCTAACCTAACCTTACCTAACCTAACCTAACTCCATCAAACATCTCGAATACTACCTAACTTAACCTAACCTAACCTTACCTAACCTACCGAACCTAACCTAACCTAACCTAACCTATCCTAACCTGTCCTAACCTAACCTAACCTATCCTAACCTAACTTATCCTAACCTAACCTAACCTAACTTATCCTAACCTAACCTAACCTAACTTATCCTAACCTATCCTAACTTAACTTAACTTAACCTAACCTAACCTAACCTAACCTAACCTAACCTAACCTAACCTAACTTATCCTAACCTAACCTAACTTATCCTAACCTAACCTAACTTATCCTAACCTAACCTAACCTAACCTAAAATAACCTAACCTAACTTATCCTAACCTAACCTAACTTATCCTAACCTAACCTAACCTAAAATAACCTAACCTAACTTATCCTAACCTACTCACTTTACTTTGAACACCTTCAAAACACTCTCATACATCATTTGAGACCCCCTTTTCTCAATATCTCTCATCCACAACCTTTATCATCTCACTACAGAACAACCCCAAGATTACTTCGAACACTCTCATAAAGCATTTGAGTACTCACATAAACACCTTTGAACATTTCCAAACAACACTGAAGCACTTCCAAAATATCATTTTGATTACTCCCAAATAAGATTTGACAGCTCTAATTTATCTACACTTACACATTTCATTAAATTACAACTCATCCCCCCAAACTCCTCCCTCATTCTCCAGACTTTACAACATTAGCACAAAAAAAACTAACTCATACACTTATGACATGAGACATTACCATATCTAACACACTGACTAACTTTGAACCAACTCTGAACACCACTGATCTTCTTCAAAAAATACTCTGCACATCATTTGAACACCTTCAAAAAACACCATCAAACACCTCCGAATACTCCCAAAAACACTACTGATTACTACCAAATCACCACTGAATACTACCAAATCACCGTCAAAATCACCAGAAACTAAGTTTAACATCACCATCTAACATCCTTTTTATAGAAATCCCCTCAAATCACTATAACCAAGAACTCCCTCCCCATTTGGCGCATAAAAAAAAAAAAGCATGAACACAAACCTAATACGCAAACACTTAGTACATGATCACCATCAACTGAAAACATATCTTGTACACACACATAATCTAAGACAACCACCAACTACAATCACCCATGTTCACTTACCTCAAAATCACTAATATCACAGAAAACAATCATTTTTATAAACATTTCACACACACAAAAAAAAAAAATCATATTTGACAATATCTAAGCGCACTCACCTCACTACCACCAACACACGATGTCACACCTCACAGGACCGACGAGCTCACCTCCAGTGACGTCACACTCCCATTGTGTTACTTGGTGGTTGGTAACATCACACCCAACCCACCTTGTTTCAACCTGTTGTACCCTACATTATCTAAGAACACTATATCCAAGACGATTACCAGATTTTATGATCCCCAACACCAAGATCACAGAAAACACACATTTTTATAATTATTCACACAAAAATCACGATCACCAATTCCATATCATGTTTACCGTCATCTATCAACACTAATCACCAAGATCACCAAAAATCTAAGATCATGCATCTCAAAACTACTATGATCACTGAAAACACTTATTTTTTAAACATTCGCACAAAAATAAGACATACACAAAAATACCACAACACTTCCACCAACATCTATAACATAACATGAGCACTATAACATATCACTATCACAAAAAAAACAAAAAAAAAATAATACACAAACACCCACATATTATACATTTCAATCACAAATTTAAGACATGAGACATACACACCAAATCTAAGACATTCACCTCCAACTAAGACATACACATCACCCCTAAAACATCCTTCCTTATTCATTCCGTATATCTCCTAGAGCTGTTTTAACCCCGACGGACCCATCACGACGTAGGAGCCAGAGGAACCATCACCACTCCAACACCACCTACTACACTCTGGCTCCTACGTCGTGATGGGCCCGTCGGGGTTAAAACAGCTCTAGGAGATATACGGAATGAATAAGGAAGGATGTTTTAGGGGTGATGTGTATGTCTTAGTTGGAGGTGAATGTCTTAGATTTGGTGTGTATGTCTCATGTCTTAAATTTGTGATTGAAATGTATAATATGTGGGTGTTTGTGTATTATTTTTTTTTTGTTTTTTTGTGATAGTGATATGTTATAGTGCTCATGTTATGTTATAGATGTTGGTGGAAGTGTTGTGGTATTTTTGTGTATGTCTTATTTTTGTGCGAATGTTTAAAAAATAAGTGTTTTCAGTGATCATAGTAGTTTTGAGATGCATGATCTTAGATTTTTGGTGATCTTGGTGATTAGTGTTGATAGATGACGGTAAACATGATATGGAATTGGTGATCGTGATTTTTGTGTGAATAATTATAAAAATGTGTGTTTTCTGTGATCTTGGTGTTGGGGATCATAAAATCTGGTAATCGTCTTGGATATAGTGTTCTTAGATAATGTAGGGTACAACAGGTTGAAACAAGGTGGGTTGGGTGTGATGTTACCAACCACCAAGTAACACAATGGGAGTGTGACGTCACTGGAGGTGAGCTCGTCGGTCCTGTGAGGTGTGACATCGTGTGTTGGTGGTAGTGAGGTGAGTGCGCTTAGATATTGTCAAATATGATTTTTTTTTTTTGTGTGTGTGTGAAATGTTTATAAAAATGATTGTTTTCTGTGATATTAGTGATTTTGAGGTAAGTGAACATGGGTGATTGTAGTTGGTGGTTGTCTTAGATTATGTGTGTGTACAAGATATGTTTTCAGTTGATGGTGATCATGTACTAAGTGTTTGCGTATTAGGTTTGTGTTCATGCTTTTTTTTTATGCGCCAAATGGGGAGGGAGTTCTTGGTTATAGTGATTTGAGGGGATTTCTATAAAAAGGATGTTAGATGGTGATGTTAAACTTAGTTTCTGGTGATTTTGACGGTGATTTGGTAGTATTCAGTGGTGATTTGGTAGTAATCAGTAGTGTTTTTGGGAGTATTCGGAGGTGTTTGATGGTGTTTTTTGAAGGTGTTCAAATGATGTGCAGAGTATTTTTTGAAGAAGATCAGTGGTGTTCAGAGTTGGTTCAAAGTTAGTCAGTGTGTTAGATATGGTAATGTCTCGTAGATAAGTGGCTGTCAAATCATTTGGGAGTAATCAAATGATATTTTGAAGTGCTTCATGTTCTTTGAAATGTTCAAAGTGTTTATGTGACACTCAATGCTTATGTGAAGTAATTCAAGAATCTATGTCTGCAGTCAGATGACAATTGGTATGATTGAGATATTGAAGGGAGGGGTTTCAAATGATGTATGAAGTGTTTTGAAAGGGTGTTAAAAACAAAGTGAAACAAATGAATAAGAATAAGGTCAAATACAGAACAAATTGAGAACAGAACTATTAGGTTGGAGGCCTAGGAAAGATTGGGAGATTAGAGGTTAGCAGAATAAGTTAGGCATTCAATTAGGAGGTCAAGAACAGGGGTTAGGAAACATAAGTTAAGGTTGAGAGAAGTTAGGATTAGGTTAGAATTAGAACAGGATAAGGGATAGAATAGTATTGGGGTAGGATAGTTAGGTTAAGATTAATTAGTTAGAGAGCCAGGATAAGATTAGGATAGGTTAGCATTGGGAGGTTAGGACAGGTAGGATTGATATAGATTCCAGAGGTTCTGTGGTTGGTAAAGTTGAGGGTTAGGGTCCAGCAGATAGGTTAGATAGGATAAGTTGGGTTGGGTTGGTGACTTACGTTGGGTTGGTTGAAGAGGCAGGATAAATTATGCCAAGTTGGGGATGGGATAGTTATGTTGGGTTGAGCAAAGTAGTTGGGTTAGATGCCAGAATAGTTAGTTGGGAGATTCAGTTAGACCATAGTTGGAATTGGAGAATTATGGGTTGAAGTTAGAATTAGGAATAAGACCAGTTAGGAGACCAGGACAAATAGTTAGGTTGGGCAGTTGGTTGAGGATAGTTAGTTGGATAAGGCCAGGTTAGGTAGGACAGGTTAGGATAGAAGGGAGGTTGTGGGACTGGGAGGTTCAACAGGATAGTAAGGTTAGTTAGGCCTGGGGAAGGTAGATTGGAGGTAGATTAGATTAGGTTAGGTTAGGAATTAAGGTTGGAGTTAGGTTAGTTAGGGTTCGGCCCTGGCAGAGCCAAGGTAAGGGGTTAAGGTTAGGTTGTTAAGTAGTATTCGAGGTGTTTGATGGAGTTAGGTTAGGGTTAGGTTAAATAGGTAGGGTTGGAAATTAGGAACCAGGATTAGATAGAGGTGTTTGATGGATTAGTTGGGAGCTTGGGTTAGTTAGGTTAGGTTAGCTTAGGATAGAGGTGATTGATGGAGTTAGGTTAGGTTCGGTTAGGTTAGGTTAGGATAGAGGTGTTTGATGGAGTTAGGTTGGGTTAGGTTAAGTTAGGTTAGGTTAGGATAGAGGTGATTGATGGAGTTAGGTTAGGTTCGGTTAGGTGAGGTTAGGTTAGGTTAGGAAAGGTTAGGTTAGGTTTGGTTCTTGGTTATAGTTATTTGAGGGGGATTTCCATAAAAAAAAGGAAGTTGGAGGGTGATGTTAAACTTAGTTTCTGGCGATATTTGATGGTGATTTGGTAGTATTCAGTGGTGATTTGGTAGTAATCAGTAGTGTTTTGGGGAATATTCGGAGGTGTTAGGTTAGGTAAGGTTAAGTTAGGTTAGGTAAGGTTAGGTTAAGTTAGGTTAAGTTAGGTTAGGTTAGGTTAGGTTAAGTTAGGTTAGGTTAGGTTAGGTAAGGTTAGGTTAGGTTATGTTAGGTAAGGTTAGGTTAATTTAGGTTAAGTTAGGTTAAGTTAGGTTAAGTTAGGTTAGGTTGAGTTAGGTTAGGTTAGGATAGAGGTGTTTGATGGAGTTAGGTTAGGTTAGGTTGAGTTAGGATAGGTTAAGTTAGGTTAGGTTAGGTTAGGTTAGGTTAGGTTAAGTTAGGTTAGGTTAGGTTAGGTTAGGTTAGGCTAGGTTAGGTTAGGCTAGGTTTGGTTAGGATAGGTAAGGTTAGGTTAAGTTAGGAACAGTTAGGATAGGTTAGGCTAGGTTAGGTTAGGTTAGGTTAGGGTGTGTGTGTGTGTGTGTGTGTGTGTGTGTGTGTGTGTGTGTGTGTGTGTGTGTGTGTGTGTGTGTGTGTGTGTGTGTGTGTGTGTGTGTGTGTGTGTGTGTGTGTATGTGTGTGTGTGTGTGTGTGTGTGTGTGTATGTGTGTGTGTGTGTGTGTGTGTGTATGTGTGTGTGTGTGTGTGTGTGTGTGTGTGTGTGTGTGTGTGTGTGTGTGTGTGTGTGTGTGTGTGTGTGTGTGTGTGTGTGTGTGTATGTGTGTGTGTGCGTGTGTGTTAGGTGTCATAGAGTTTTTTGTGAAAATCTTGGTTACAGTGATGCCATTAGTTAAAACGAGTAAAATTTGTTGGTAATTGATGAGGGTAATGTAGTCGAATTAGAGTTACCGAAAAAAAGATGATGTAAGTGGGTTGTGATGAAATTAGTTTAAAAACGATATTCAAAGGTGTTTTGAAGGTGTTCAAGGGTGTTTATATGAGTATTCAAATGATTATGAGAGTGTTTTGGGGATGTTCAAAGTAAAGTGTTTGAGTTAGTTTTTGTGACTTTTTTTCTGATGTATTGTGTCCCCTTAATAACTTTAATGAACTAAAAGAGTAAAAACGAGAAAATGCCTAGTCTGGAGACTGAGGGATGAGTTGTAATTTAATGAAATGTGTAAGTGCAGATAAATTAGAGATGTCAAATCTTATTTGGGAGTACTCAAATAGTGTTTTGGAAATGTACAAACGTGTTCAAAGGTGTTTTGAGTGTGTTCAAATGTTGTTTTTTGAAGGTGATCAAGGGTGTTTTGATTGAATTCAGCGTGTTTTAGTAGTATTCAGTGGTGTAATTGGGAGTACTCAAATAGTGTTTTGGAAATGTTCAAAGGTGTTCAAAGGTGTTTTGAGTGTGTTCAAATGTTGTTTTTTGAAGGTGATCAAGGGTGTTTTGAAGGTGTTCAAGGGTGTTTTGAAGGTGTTCAAAGGTGTTTTGAGGTTATTCAAAGGTGTTTTGAGTGTGTTCAAATGTTGTTTTTGAAGGTGTTCAAGGGTGTTTTGAAGGTGTTCAAGGGTGTTTTGAAGGTGTTCAAAGGTGTTTTGAGGTTATTCAAAGGTGTTTTAGTAGTATTCAGTGGTGTAATTTGGAGTACTCAAATAGTGTTTTTGGAAATGTTCAAAGGTGTTCAAAGGTGTTTTGAGTGTGTTCAAATGTTGTTTTTTGAAGGTGATCAAGGGTGTTTTGAAGGTGTTCAAGGGTGTTTTGAAGGTGTTCAAGGGTGTTTTGAAGGTGTTCAAAGGTGTTTTGAGGTTATTCAAAGGTGTTTTGATTGAATTCAGCGTGTTTTAGTAGTATTCAGTGGTGTAATTGGGAGTACTCAAATTGTGTTTTTTGGAAGTGTTTCAGTGTTGATTGAAAAATGTTCAAAGGTGTTTTTGAAGGTGTTCAAGAGTGTTTTGAAGGTGTTCAAAGGTGTTTATGTGAGTATTCAAATGATTTATGAGAGTGTTTTGGTGATGTTCAAAGTAAAAGTGTTTGAGTTAGTTTTTGTGACTTTTTCTGATGTACTGTGTCCCCTTATTAACTTTAATGAACTAAAAGGGTCGACAAGATTCAGCCTGTGTGTGGGGGGGGGGGTCATCGCGTGACGTCACACTTGTTTAGACCTGTAGTAAGCATGCCCCCATAGGAGGAGTCTATTTTGAATGCTTATACCCAGAGGGGGGGGAATCCAAAACTTGATCCGAGGAGATAGAGGAGAAATACTTGGACATAGAGGGTAGAAGTGGATGGTGGGGGAAATCTTTGTAATATTGATATCGAGAAAACTTGATCCGAGGAAATGGAGAATTTCGAAACCCCCATAGGGGGGAATCCAAAAAATTTGATCCGAGGAATTGGAGAATTTCGAAACCCCCATAGGGGGGAATCCAAAAACTTGGTAATATTGAGAAATTTTGGGGAAATGGGGGTGTGGGGGGTGAAAGTGGGGGGAGGGTGAACCTCAAAAATCTTGATCCGAGGAATTGGAGTCTTGGTATTATCGAGAAATTTTTGGGGTTGGGGGTTGAAAGTGGCAGGGGGATCCGAGGAAGTGGAGACTTTGATATTGAGAAATTTTTGGGGATGGGGGATGCAAGTGGGAGTCCATTTTGAATGTTTATACCCAGAGGGGGGAATCCAAAAAACCTTGATCCAAGGAGATCATAAGAATTTCGAAAACCCCCATAGGGGGGAATCCAAAAAATTTGATTCGAGGAAGTGGAGAATTTCGAAAACCCCATAGGGGGGATCCAAAAAAAACTTGATCCGAGGAGATGGAGAATTTCGAAAACCCCATAGGGGGGATCCAAAAAATTGTATTATCGAGAAATTTTGGGATGGAGGTGAAAGTGAGAGGGGGAACCTCAAAAATTTGATCCGAGGAGATGGAGAGCACAAGAAAATGAAATTCAAAAAAAATTCGAAAAAAATCGGAAAAAAATTCGGGGCGCGGGGGCGATCCAGACGACGCTGCAGAAGGCGCAGCAGAAGGCGTGTGCGGGGTCGCGAAGGGCGCAGGGCCGGCGCGCGGGCGGGCGCGGGCGCGCGGGCGGGCGGGCGCGCGGGCGGGGCGCGCGGCGCCCCGGGGGGTCGCGAAGGGGGGGTCGCGAAGGGGGGGTCGCGAAGGGGGGGGCCGCGAAGGGGGGGGTCGCGAAGGGGGGTCGTGGGCGGGGGGTCAAGGGTGAGGTAGTCTCGAGGGCGAGGTCAAGGTCAAACCGGAAGTAACACCTAGGTGTGAAAAGGTGACCCTCCAGCTGCTGGCCCTAGACCGGAAGGGACGCCCCAGAGGAAGGCCTAAACCGGAAGGGACGCCCCAGAGGAAGGCCTAAACCGGAAGGGACGCCACAGAGGAAAAAATGACTTCTTATATATATATATATATATATATATATATATATATATATATATATATAAAAAGTTAGCATATGAGAAGTTTTTACAAAGTAGAAGTGATGCAAGGAGGGAAGAGTATATGGAGAAAAAGAGAGAGGTTAAGAGAGTGGTGAAGCAATGTAAAAAGAGAGCAAATGAGAGAGTGGGTGAGATGTTATCAACAAATTTTGTTGAAAATAAGAAAAAGTTTTGGAGTGAGATTAACAAGTTAAGAAAGCCTAGAGAACAAATGGATTTGTCAGTTAAAAATAGGAGAGGAGAGTTATTAAATGGAGAGTTAGAGGTATTGGGAAGATGGAAGGAATATTTTGAGGAATTGTTAAATGTTGATGAAGATAGGGAAGCTGTGATTTCGTGTATAGGGCAAGGAGGAATAACATCTTGTAGGAGTGAGGAAGAGCCAGTTGTGAGTGTGGGGGAAGTTCGTGAGGCAGTAGGTAAAATGAAAGGGGGTAAGGCAGCCGGGATTGATGGGATAAAGATAGAAATGTTAAAAGCAGGTGGGGATATAGTTTTGGAGTGGTTGGTGCAATTGTTTAATAAATGTATGGAAGAGGGTAAGGTACCTAGGGATTGGCAGAGAGCATGCATAGTTCCTTTGTATAAAGGCAAAGGGGATAAAAGAGAGTGCAAAAATTATAGGGGGATAAGTCTGTTGAGTGTACCTGGTAAAGTGTATGGTAGAGTTATAATTGAAAGAATTAAGAGTAAGACGGAGAATAGGATAGCAGATGAACAAGGAGGCTTTAGGAAAGGTAGGGGGTGTGTGGACCAGGTGTTTACAGTGAAACATATAAGTGAACAGTATTTAGATAAGGCTAAAGAGGTCTTTGTGGCATTTATGGATTTGGAAAAGGCGTATGACAGGGTGGATAGGGGGGCAATGTGGCAGATGTTGCAAGTGTATGGTGTAGGAGGTAGGTTACTGAAAGCAGTGAAGAGTTTTTACGAGGATAGTGAGGCTCAAGTTAGAGTATGTAGGAAAGAGGGAAATTTTTTCCCAGTAAAAGTAGGACTTAGACAAGGATGTGTGATGTCACCGTGGTTGTTTAATATATTTATAGATGGGGTTGTAAGAGAAGTAAATGCGAGGGTCTTGGCAAGAGGCGTGGAGTTAAAAGATAAAGAATCACACACAAAGTGGGAGTTGTCACAGCTGCTCTTTGCTGATGACACTGTGCTCTTGGGAGATTCTGAAGAGAAGTTGCAGAGATTGGTGGATGAATTTGGTAGGGTGTGCAAAAGAAGAAAATTAAAGGTGAATACAGGAAAGAGTAAGGTTATGAGGATAACAAAAAGATTAGGTGATGAAAGATTGAATATCAGATTGGAGGGAGAGAGTATGGAGGAGGTGAACGTATTCAGATATTTGGGAGTGGACGTGTCAGCGGATGGGTCTATGAAAGATGAGGTGAATCATAGAATTGATGAGGGAAAAAGAGTGAGTGGTGCACTTAGGAGTCTGTGGAGACAAAGAACTTTGTCCTTGGAGGCAAAGAGGGGAATGTATGAGAGTATAGTTTTACCAACGCTCTTATATGGGTGTGAAGCGTGGGTGATGAATGTTGCAGCGAGGAGAAGGCTGGAGGCAGTGGAGATGTCATGTCTGAGGGCAATGTGTGGTGTGAATATAATGCAGAGAATTCGTAGTTTGGAAGTTAGGAGGAGGTGCGGGATTACCAAAACTGTTGTCCAGAGGGCTGAGGAAGGGTTGTTGAGGTGGTTCGGACATGTAGAGAGAATGGAGCGAAACAGAATGACTTCAAGAGTGTATCAGTCTGTAGTGGAAGGAAGGCGGGGTAGGGGTCGGCCTAGGAAGGGTTGGAGGGAGGGGGTAAAGGAGGTTTTGTGTGCGAGGGGCTTGGACTTCCAGCAGGCATGCTTGAGCGTGTTTGATAGGAGTGAATGGAGACAAATGGTTTTTAATACTTGACGTGCTGTTGGAGTGTGAGCAAAGTAACATTTATGAAGGGATTCAGGGAAACCGGCAGGCCGGACTTGAGTCCTGGAGATGGGAAGTACAGTGCCTGCACTCTGAAGGAGGGGTGTTAATGTTGCAGTTTAAAAACTGTAGTGTAAAGCACCCTTCTGGCAAGACAGTGATGGAGTGAATGATGGTGAAAGTTTTTCTTTTTCGGGCCACCCTGCCTTGGTGGGAATCGGCCGGTGTGATAATAAAAAAAAAAATAAATAATATATATATATATATATATATATATATATATATATATATATATATATATATATATATATATATATATATATATACATACATATATATATATATATATATATATATATATATATATATATATATATATATATATATATATATATATATATATATATATATATACATACATATATATATATATATATATATATATATATATATATATATATATATATATATATATATATATATATATATATATATATATATATATATATATATATATATACATGTGTGCAATAAGGTCACAGTAAACAGGTGATTTCAGAAAATGCAAAACAACCACTGTGAAAGAATAGTGAAATTCCAAGCACTTTCGTGACTTCTCACATTATCAAGGAACATAGTTCCGCTTTCCGTTTCATTATTCTCAATGCCCTATATATGTAGTCTAGTTAATGATGTTGCCACACAGGTGGTACCATGTTGTAGCATGTTGTAGCATGTTGTAGCATTTTGTAGCATGTAGCATGTTGTAGCATGTTATAGCATGTTGTAGCATGTTGTACCATGTTGTAGCATGTTGTAGCATGTTGTACCATGTTGTACCATGTTGTACCATGTCTGTACTTCATAAAGCCCACAAAGCGTCCTTAAAATTAGTATTTTTACGAAAGTGTCTCAGTGAACAGTATTACCGAAATCGCTTCTACAAAACAGGTTGGTTAATCTGTCGTCACCCCAGTTGATCAACTCCACAGGTTAGTGATTACTAAGAATATTGATCTGCTTTAACACGAAAAGAAAATGTTATTTATTGAAGTTAGAAAAACCAAGCAAAAGTTTTCAACATGGAATCACCTGAATGGCAAGATCATTTACCAGATTACATATATATGGGTTTGAGAATAATGAAACGGACAGCGGAATGTTTACATGCAAGGAAACTAAACAATCTCATAGCACAAAGTGGCTGGTCTCAATATGCTAACCCAGAGTTCGCTATCAACCTGTCGAGTGTTGAACTTACTCGTGACCAGCAGACTGCACTGGGATAAGTGTTAATTAAGATTCGCGCTTAATAGTGGGGACACTAGTTATGTTGACCTTGCCAAATCTTTTTGCAATTTGGAAAAACAAGGGGACCTATCCCCTGAAACATTCAATATTTGCAAAAGCATGGTATATGGAGCTTTGCTCAGACCTGTGGAACCGAATTATCCTCAAAGATTTATTAAGTCGTACCATAAAATAAAGATCCTCGACTTCATCTTTCGAAACCTGACAAAGCAAATGTGATGGTTATTATGGACAAGGTAGATTATAGCGGAAAGATCAACACGTTATTAGAAGACAGGAATACTTACGTACCCTTTAATAAGAACACTTTGGACAAGGTTAATAATAAATTTAATAAACAACTTAGAACGTTACTGAGAGGTAATGAGGAGATAATTAAACAGGTATCGACGAGATTTGTGACGTTCCCTTACATGTACGGTTTGATTAAAACCCACTAGCCCGGATTTCCAGCCAGACCTATAATTAGTCTCGTAGGATCGGCATCATATGCCTCGTCAAAATGGTTGATAAAAATCTTAACTCCGTTGCTTGGCAACATTTCTGAAGCCTACTTAAAAAAACAATGTTTATCTCATCGACAAACTGCAAAATATCAACAAGTCTAATGATTTTACACTTGTTAGTTTTGATGTCACTGCGTTGTTCACGAGAGTCCTTGTTCCCGACTTCCTATCGTATTTGAAAGAAGAATTGGATGAGTTCTCTTTTCCCTTTGATAAAAATACCATTACTGAATTGATTAAGCTGTGTATAGTTGATTGCAAGTTTGAGGGGAAATACTATACTCAAAAACAGGGAATGGAGATGGGTAATCCGTTGTATCCCTTATTGAGCAATCTGTATATGGAATCTTTCGAGGCTACACTGTTAAAAGATATCTTGCCATGTAGAGCTAAATGTGTCTTTAGCTAAATGATATGGCCCTTGATACATTTTTACTAAGACTTAACGCTTTAGTCCCGTCTATTAAATTCACCGTGGAGAAAGAGGTGGACTGTAAACTTCTATTCTTAGATGTGTTGATACACCGAGTTGACAGAAAGTTTAAGTTTACAGTATATAGGAAGGCCACCAATGTGTGCTCATACATTCACTACTGTTCCAACTATGACACTAGAGTCAAAAGGAGTGTATTTCTTACTATGTTTTTGAGAGCCTATAGAATGTACAGTCCGGAGTTCCTGGATGAAGAAATTAGGAAAATATTTAACATTGGCATGAAATTGTGATATCCTAAGATGTTTATGGAATCTACCTTGCTGGCAGCTAAGAAAACTTATTATAGAACCGAACCTAGGATAACACCTCAGATCAATTATGTGCTGGTCCTCCCATATAACCAGAATTTATCTATCCTGCCAAATGCTCTTCGAAGATTTAATATACAAGTAGTATTTAAAAATTCACGAACTGTTAGAAGCATCTTGATAAATAATACACCACAACAACGTGTTGGTGGTGTCTACAGAGTTGGTTGCAACGGTTGCAGTCTCTGCTGTTTGGGACAAACCAGAAAATCATTGGAGGTGAGAATGTCCCAGCAGTGCTATTTGTTACGTATAACACAGGATTCGAAAGCGATCTTCAACCATATAGGAGCTTGTAATAACCCAGCAAATTGGTTGGAAGCAGAAATCATCTTCCCTTGTTCCTCCTGGCTGGAAAGGAATATTGTAGAATCGGCACACATTAAGCATGACAGGCAATCATTATACAATGTCAGTGACGGGCTGTTGAAAGTAGATATGTTTTTAGTTGACACAATAATACTCAGTCTAAAATTGGTTAGTATCACACCGAGGAATTAGGGCCTATTTTTCCTGCAGTTTCTGAAGGTTGAACCAGAGTTTACCTCAGAATTATATGGGTTGAATAACCTTGGCCGTCTTCCATGTTCTTACAGATGCCTCTCTCTTGAAATGAGTTTATTTTAATGACCCCCATTAACTTTTAGAAGTCTTCCCTTTAAATGTTAATGTTTTCTCGCCTCTGCCCTCCCCTGGGTTTCATGGCTGGCTGTTCCATAATTGCCAGTGACTTCTACATCACTGACAATATATTTATGTTTGTAAAGTTTCTGATATCATAGTGGAGTGCAGCCGAATTTTTTATTATTGCTATCTTAATTTCGTTTAGGCTATTGCAATATCAGTGCTTGTGGGATTTTTCTAAAGCTTTAATATTCATCCTTCTGGCTGTGGGTGCTGGTGTGCCTGAGGGCACGTCCGGTATCCTACTCTCTCTCTCTCTCTCTCCTTCACTCACTCACTCCATGTGAAGACATCCTATGGGAACGTACAAGCTCCTGATGATGTGTTGATTGCAACACGAAAGGCCTAGAACTATCATTTTACTTTCCCCGTGGTTGGTTTGCACATATATACATAAGTATATATATATATATATATATATATATATATATATATATATATATATATATATATATATATATATATATATATATATATATATATATATATATATATATATATATGCAAAACAACCACTCTGAAAGAATAGAGAAATTCCAAGCGCTTTCGTGACTACTCACATTATCAAGGAAATCACCTGTTTACTGTGATCTTATTGCATGCAGATAGATAGATATATATATATAATATATATATAGATATATATATATATATATATATATATATATATATATATATATATATATATATATATATATATATATATATATATATATATATATACATATATATATAGTAGGTAGTAGGTTGGTAGACAGCAACCACCCAGGGAAGTACTACCGTCCTGCCAGATGACTGTGAAACAGAAACCTGTAACTGTTTTGCATGATGGTAGGATTGCTGGTGTCTTTTTCTGTCTCATAAACACGCTAGATAACAGGGATATCTTGCTACTCCTACTTACACTTTGGTCACACTTCACAGACACGCACATGCATATATATATATACATACATCTAGGTTTTTCTCCTTTTTCTACATAGCTCTTGTTCTTCTTTATTTCTTCTATTGTCCATGGGGAAGTGGAAAAGAATCTTTCCTCCGTAAGCCATGCGAGTCGTATGAGGCGACTAAAATGACCGGGAGCAATGGGCTAGTAACCCCTTCTCCTGTAGACATTTACTAAAAAAGAGAAGAAGAAAAACTTTATAAAACTGGGATGCTTGAATGTGCGTGGATGTAGTGCAGATGACAAGAAACAGATGATTGCTGATGTTATGAATGAAAAGAAGTTGGATGTCCTGGCCCTAAGCGAAACAAAGCTGAAGGGGGTAGGGGAGTTTCGGTGGGGGGAAATAAATGGGATTAAATCTGGAGTATCTGAGAGAGTTAGAGCAAAGGAAGGGGTAGCAGTAATGTTGAATGATCAGTTATGGAAGGAGAAAAGAGAATATGAATGTGTAAGTGCAAGAATTAAGTGGATTAAAGTAAAGGTTGGATGCGAGAAGTGGGTCATAATAAGCGTGTATGCACCTGGAGAAGAGAGGAATGCAGAGGAGAGAGAGATTTTGGGAGATGTTAAGTGAATGTATAGGAGCCTTTGAACCATGTGAGAGAGTAATTGTGGTAGGGGACCTGAATGCTAAAGTAGGAGAAACTTTTAGAGAGGGTGTGGTAGGTAAGTTTGGGGTGCCAGGTGTAAATGATAATGGGAGCCCTTTGATTGAACTTTGTATAGAAAGGGGTTTAGTTATAGGTAATACATATTTTAAGAAAAAGAGGATAAATAAGTATACAAGATATGATGTAGGGCGAAATGACAGTAGTTTGTTGGATTATGTATTGGTAGATAAAAGACTGTTGAGTAGACTTCAGGATGTACATGTTTATAGAGGGGCCACAGATATATCAGATCACTTTCTAGTTGTAGCTACACTGAGAGTAGATGGGATACAAGGAGAATAGAAGCATCAGGGAAGAGAGAGGTGAAGGTTTATAAACTAAAAGAGGAGGCAGTTAGGGAAAGATATAAACAGCTATTGGAGGATAGATGGGCTAATGAGAGCATAGGCAATGATGTCGAAGAGGTATGGGGTAGGTTTAAAAATGTAGTGTTAGAGTCTTCAGCAGAAGCTTGTGGTTACAGGAAAGTGGGTGTGGGAGGGAAGAGGAGCGATTGGTGGAATGATGATGTAAAGAGAGTAGTAAGGGAGAAAAAGTTAGCATATGAGAAGTTTTTACAAAGTAGAAGTGATGCAAGGAGGGAAGAGTATATGGAGAAAAAGAGAGAGGTCAAGAGAGTGGTGAAGCAATGTAAAAAGAGAGAAAATGAGAGAGTGGGTGAGATGTTATCAACAAATTTTGTTGAAAATAAGAAAAAGTTTTGGAGTGAGATTAACAAGTTAAGGAAGCCTAGAGAACAAATGGATTTGTCAGTTAAAAATAGGAGAGGAGAGTTATTAAATGGAGAGTTAGAGGTATTGGGAAGATGGAGGGAATATTTTGAGGAATTGTTAAATGTTGATGAAGATAGGGAAGCTGTGATTTCGTGTATAGGGCAAGGAGGAATAACATCTTGTCGGAGTGAGGAAGAGCCAGTTGTGAGTGTGGGGGAAGTTCGTGAGGCAGTAGGTAAAATGAAAGGGGGTAAGGCAGCCGGGATTGATGGGATAAAGATAGAAATGTTAAAAGCAGGTGGGGATATAGTTTTGGAGTGGTTGGTGCAATTATTTAATAAATGTATGGAAGAGGGTAAGGTGGCTCTGGTGGCCTGGTGGTTAACGCTCTCGCTTCACACGGTGAGGGCCTGGGTTCGATTCCCAGCCAGAGTAGAAACATTGGACGTGTTTCTTTCCACCTGTTGTCTATGTTCCCCATCAGTAAAATGGGTACCTGGGTGTTAGTCGACTGGTGTGGGTCGCATCCTGGGACACTGACCTAAGGAGGCCTGGTAACAGACCGGGCCGCGGGGGCGTTGACCCCCGGAACTCACTCCAGGTAAACTCCAGGTAAAACCTAGGGATTGGCAGAAAGCATGCATAATTCCTTTGTATAAAGGCAAAGGAGACAAAAGAGAGTGCAAAAATTATAGGAGGATAAGTCTGATGAGTATACCTGGTAAAGTGTATGGTAGAGTTATTATTGAAAGAATTAAAAGTAAGACGGAGAATAGGATAGCAGAAGAACAAGGAGGCTTTAGGAAAGGGATGGGGTGTGTGGACCAGGTGTTTACAGTGAAACATATAAGTGAACAGTATTTAGATAAGGCTAAAAAGGTCTTTGTGGCATTTATGGATTTGGAAAAGGCGTATGACTGGGTGGATCGGGTGGCAATGTGGCAGATGTTGCAGGTGTATGGTGTAGGAGGTAGGTTACTGAAAGCAGTGAAGAGTTTTTACGAGGATAGTGAGGCTCAAGTTAGAGTACATAGGAAAGAGGGAAATTATTTCTCAGTTAAAGTAGGCCTTAGACAAGGATGTGTGATGTCACCGTGGTTGTTTAATATATTTATAGATGGGGTTGTAAGAGAAGTAAATGCGAGGATTTTGACAAGAGGAGTGGAGTTAAAAGATAAAGAATCACACATAAAGTGGGAGTTGTCACAGTTGCTCTTTGCTGATGACACTGTGCTCTTGGGAGATTCTGAAGAGAAGTTGCAGAGATTGGTGGATGAATTTGGTAGGGTGTGCAAGAGAAGAAAATTAAAATTGAATACAGGAAAGAGTAAGGTTATGAGGATAACAAAAATATTAGGTGATGAAAGATTGGATATCAGATTGGAGGGAGAGAGTATGGAGGAGGTGAATGTATTCAGATATTTGGGAGTGGACGTGTCAGCGGATGGGTCTATGAAGGATAAGGTGAATCATAGAATTGATGAGGGGAAAAGGGTGAGTGGTGCACTTAGGAGTCTGTGGAGACAAAGAACTTTGTCCTTGGAGGCAAAGAGGGGAATGTATGAGAGTATAGTTTTACCAACGCTCTTATATGGGTGTGAAGCATGGGTGATGAATGTTGCAGCGAGGAGAAGGCTGGAGGCAGTGGAGATGTCATGTCTGAGAGCAATGTGTGGTGTGAATATAATGCAGAGAATTCGTAGTTTGAAAGTTAGGAGGAGGTGCGGGATTACCAAACTGTTGTCCAGAGGGCTGAGGAAGGGTTGTTGATGTGGTTCGGACATGTGGAGAGAATGGAGCGAAACAGAATAACTTCAAGAGTGTATCAGTCTGTAGTGGAAGGAAGGCGGGGTAGGGGGCGGCCTAGGAAAGGTTGGAGGGAGGGGGTAAAGGAGGTTTTGTGTGCGAGGGGCTTGGACTTCCAGCAGGCATGCGTGAGCGTGTTTGATATGAGTGAATGGAGACAAATGGTTTTTAATACTTGACGTGCTGTTGAAGTGTGAGCAAAGTAACATTTATGAAGGGGTTCAGGGAAACCGGCAGGCCGGACTTGAGTCCTGGAGATGGGAAGTACAGTGCCTGCACTCTGAAGGAGGGGTGTTAATGTTGCAGTTTAAAAACTGTAGTGTAAAGCATCCTTCTGGCAAGACAGTGATGGAGTGAATGATGGTGAAAGTTTTTCTTTTTCGGGCCACCCTGCCTTGGTGGGAATCGGCCGGTGTGATAAAAAAAAAAATATATATATATTATTTTATTATCACACTGGCCGATTCCCACCAGGGCAGGGTGGCCCGAAAAAGAAAAACTTTCATCATTACTCACTCCATCACTGTCTTGCCAGAAGGGTGCTTTACACTACAGTTTTTAAACTGCAACATTAACACCCCTCCTTCAGAGTGCATGTGCTGTACTTCCCATCTCCAGGACTCAAGCCCGGCTTGCCGGTTTCCCTGAACCCCTTCATAAATGTTATTTTGCTCACACTCCAACAGCACGTCAAGTATTAAAAACCATTTGTCTCCATTCACTCCTATGAAACACGCTCATGCATGCATGCTGGAAGTCCAAGCCCCTCGCAAACAAAACTTCCTTTACCACCTCCCTCCAATCTTTCCTAGGCCGACCCCTACCCCGCCTTCCTTCCAATACAGACTGATACACTCTTGAAGTCATTCTGTTTCGCTCCATTCTCTCTACATGTCCGAACCACCTCAACAACTCTTCCTCGGCCCTCTGGACAACAGTTTTGGTAATCCCGCACCTCCTCCTAACTTCCAAACTACGAATTCTCTGCATTATATTCACACCACACATTGCCCTCAGACATGACATCTCCACTGCCTCCAGCCTTCTCCTCGCTGCAACATTCATCACCCATGCTTCACACCCATATAAGAGCGTTGGTAAAACTATACTCTCATACATTCCCCTCTTTGCCTCCAAGGACAAAGTTCTTTGTCTCCAAAGACTCCTAAGTGCACCACTCACCCTTTTCCCCTCATCAATTCTATGATTCACCTCATCTTTCATAGACCCATCCGCTGACACGTCCACTCCCAAATATCTGAATACATTCACCTCCTCCATACTCTCTCCCTCCAATCTGATATCCAATCTTTCATCACCTAATCTTTTTGTTATCGTCATAACCTTACTCTTTCCTGTATTCACTTTTAATTTTCTTCTTTTGCATTCCCTACCAAATTCATCCACCAACCTCTGCAACTTCTCTTCAGAATCTCCCAAGAGCACAGTGTCATCAGCAAAGAGCAACTGTGACAACTCCCACTTTATGTGTGATTCTTTATCTTTTAACTCCACGCCTCTTGCCAAGACCCTCGCATTTACTTCTCTTACAACCCCATCTATAAATATATTAAACATAAGGCCTACTTTTACTGGGAAATAATTTCCTTCTTTCCTACATACTCTAACTTGAGCGTCACTATCCTCGTAAAAACTCTTCACTGCTTTCAGTAACCTACCTCCTACACCATACACCTGCAACATCTGCCACATTGCCCCCCTATCCACCCTGTCATACGCCTTTTTCAAATCCATAAATGCCACAAAGACCTCTTTAGCCTTATCTAAATACTGTTCACTTATGTGTTTCACAGTAAACACCTGGTCCACACACCCCTTACCTTTCCTAAAGCCTCCTTGTTCATCTGCTATCCTATTCTCCATCTTACTCTTAATTCTTTCAATAATAACTCTACCATACACTTTACCAGGTATACTCAACAAACTTATCCCCTATAATTTTTGCACTCTCTTTTGTCCCCTTTGCCTTTATACAAAGGAACTATGCATGCTCTCTCCCAATCCCTAGGTACCTTACCCTCTTCCATACATTTATTAAATAATTGCACCAACCACTCCAAAACTATATCCCCACCTGCTTTTAACATTTCTATCTTTATCCCATCAATCCCGGCTGCCTTACCCCCTTTTATTTTACCTACTGCCTCACGAACTTCCCACACACTCACAACTGGCTCTTCCTCACTCCTACAAGATGTTATTCCTCCTTGCCCTATACACGAAATCACAGCTTCCCTATCTTCATCAACATTTAACAAATCCTCGAAATATTCCCTCCATCTTCCCAATACCTCTAACTCTCCATTTAATAACTCTCCTCTCCTATTTTTAACTGACAAATCCATTTGTTCTCTAGGCTTTCTTAACTTTTTAATCTCACTCCAAAACTTTTTCTTATTTTCAACAAAATTTGTTGATAACATCTCACCCACTCTCTCATTTGCTCTCTTTTTACACTGCTTCACCACTCTCTTAACCTCTCTCTTTTTCTCCATATACTCTTCCCTCCTTGCATCACTTCTACTTTGTAAAAACTTCTCATAAGCTAACTTTTTCTCCCTTACTACTCTCTTCACATCATTATTCCACCAATCGCTCCTCTTCCCTCCCGCACCCACTTTCCTGTAACCACAAACTTCTGCTGAACACTCTAACACTATATTTTTAAACCTACCCCATACCTCTTCGACCCCATTGCCTATGCTCTCATTAGCCCATCTATCCTCCAATAGCTGTTTATATCTTACCCTAACTGCCTCCTCTTTTAGTTTATAAACCTTCACCTCTCTCTTCCCTGATGCTTCTATTCTCATTGTATCCCATCTACCTTTTACTCTCAGTGTAGCTACAACTAGAAAGTGATCTGATATATCTGTGGCCCCTCTATAAACATGTACATCCTGAAGTCTACTCCACAGTCTTTTATCTACCAATACATAATCCAACAAACTACTGTCATTTCGCCCTACATCATATCTTGTATACTTATTTATCCTCTTTTTCTTAAAATATGTATTACCTATAACTAAACCCCTTTCTATACAAAGTTCAATCAAAGGGCTCCCATTATCATTTACACCTGGCACCCCAAACTTACCTACCACACCCTCTCTAAAAGTTTCTCCTACTTTAGCATTCAGGTCCCCTACCACAATTACTCTCTCACTTGGTTCAAAGGCTCCTATACATTCACTTAACATCTCCCAAAATCTCTCTCTCTCCTCTGCATTCCTCTCTTCTCCAGGTACATACACGCTTATTATGACCCACTTCTCGCATCCAACCTTTACTTTAATCCACATAATTCTTGAATTTACACATTCATATTCTCTTTTCTCCTTCCATAACTGATCATTCAACATTACTGCTACCCCTTCCTTTGCTCTAACTCTCTCAGATACTCCAGATTTAATCCCATTTATTTCCCCAAACCGAAACTCCCCTACCCCCGTCAGCTTTGTTTCGCTTAGGGCCAGGACATCCAACTTCTTTTCATTCATAACATCAGCAATCATCTGTTTCTTGTCATCCGCACTACATCCACGCACATTTAAGCATCCCAGTTTTATAAAGTTTTTCTTCTTCTCTTTTTTAGTAAATGTCTACAGGAGAAGGGGTTACTAGCCCATTGCTCCCGGCATTTTAGTCGCCTCATACGACACGCATGGCTTACGGAGGAAAGATTCTTTTCCACTTCCCCATGGACAATAGAAGAAATAAAGAAGAACAAGAGCTATTTAGAAAAAGGAGAAAAACCTAGATGTATGTATATATATATATGCATGTGCGTGTCTGTGAAGTGTGACCAAAGTGTAAGTAGGAGTAGCAAGATATCCCTGTTATCTAGCGTGTTTATGAGACAGAAAAAGAAACCAGCAATCCTACCATCATGCAAAACAGTTACAGGTTTCTGTTTCACAGTCATCTGGCAGGACGGTAGTACTTCCCTGGGTGGTTGCTGTCTACCAACCTACTACCTATATATATATATATATATATATATATATATATATATATATATATATATATATATATATATATATATATATATATATATATATATATATATATATATCACCTCTAGAACTTTACTAGAGACCCTCATCCTCAGAGAAGACAATAAACGTATCTCAGGAAACACTCAATGTTCTCCCCAGAGCTGTTTGAATAATTTCTTCTACAACCCCTTATATTTTATATTCTATAAGAAATTTTATTAATAGACAAAATGCATTGACAGAAAACACAAACGTGAATACATTGGTATAATATATCAAAGATTATGAATCTCCTCCAGCTCCTCGGATGCCAGACGTGAGCCAAGTATGCACCACGCATTTCCCCTCTGGATGACCATACAGAGGCGCTGGAACATAAAAGTGGCTGCCCTTGGGTCCCTGGTGGTGTCGATGAGTCTGGAACCCAGTTCTTTAAGGAAACGTGTGGCATTTTTTCCCCTTGATCCCAAGGTCTCTGATCCCACTGGGACAAATTGATACTGTTGGCTTATGTCCCTATACTTGTTGATCTTGTCCTGTGATCAGCAGCTCCTCCCTGTCCCCCGAAACTGTGATGGATGTAGATGTCAGCCTATATATACATATATATATATATATATATATATATATATATATATATATATATATATATATATATATATATATATATATATATATATGTATATATATATATATATATATATATATATATATATATATATATATATATATATATATATATATATATATATATATATATATATATATGTATATATATACTCATATATATATATATATATCTATATATATATATATATATATATATATATATATATATATATATATATATATATATATATATATATATATATATATATATATATATATATATATATCATATACGTATATATATATACATACATATATATATATATATATATATATATATATATATGTATATATATATATATATATATATATATAGATATATATATATATATATATATATATATATATATATATATATATATATATATATATATAAATATATATATATATATATGTACATATATATATGTATATATATATACACATATGTATATATATATGTATATATATATATATATATATATATATATATATATATATATATATATATATATATATATATATGTATATATATATATATATATATTTATATATATATATATATATATATATATATATATATATATATATATATATATATATATATATGCATATATATATGCATATATATATATGTATACATATATATGTCTATATATATGTATATATATATATATATATATATATGCATATATATATATATATATATATATATATATATATATATATATATATATATATATATATACTCATATATATATATATATATATATATATATATATATATATATATATATATATATATATATATATATATATATGTATACATTTTTTTTTTTTTATTATCACACCGGCCGATTCCCACCAAGGCAGGGTGGCCCGAAAAAGAAAAACTTTCACCATCATTCACTCCATCACTGTCTTGCCAGAAGGGTGCTTTACACTACAGTTTTTAAACTGCAACATTAACACCCCTCCTTCAGAGTGCAGGCACTGTACTTCCCATCTCCAGGACTCAAGTCCGGCCTGCCGGTTTCCCTGAATCCCTTCATAAATGTTACTTTGCTCACACTCCAACAGCACGTCAAGTATTAAAAACCATTTGTCTCCATTCACTCCTATCAAACACGCTCACGCATGCCTGCTGGAAGTCCAAGCCCCTCGCACACAAAACCTCCTTTACCCCCTCCCTCCAACCCTTCCTAGGCCGACCCCTACCCCGCCTTCCTTCCACTACAGACTGATACACTCTTGAAGTCATTCTGTTTCGCTCCATTCTCTCTACATGTCCGAACCACCTCAACAACCCTTCCTCAGCCCTCTGGACAACAGTTTTGGTAATCCCGCACCTCCTCCTAACTTCCAAACTACGAATTCTCTGCATTATATTCACACCACACATTGCCCTCAGACATGACATCTCCACTGCCTCCAGCCTTCTCCTCGCTGCAACATTCATCACCCACGCTTCACACCCATATAAGAGCGTTGGTAAAACTATACTCTCATACATTCCCCTCTTTGCCTCCAAGGACAAAGTTCTTTGTCTCCACAGACTCCTAAGTGCACCACTCACTCTTTTTCCCTCATCAATTCTATGATTCACCTCATCTTTCATAGACCCATCCGCTGACACGTCCACTCCCAAATATCTGAATACGTTCACCTCCTCCATACTCTCTCCCTCCAATCTGATATTCAATCTTTCATCACCTAATCTTTTTGTTATCCTCATAACCTTACTCTTTCCTGTATTCACCTTTAATTTTCTTCTTTTGCACACCCTACCAAATTCATCCACCAATCTCTGCAACTTCTCTTCAGAATCTCCCAAGAGCACAGTGTCATCAGCAAAGAGCAGCTGTGACAACTCCCACTTTGTGTGTGATTCTTTATCTTTTAACTCCACGCCTCTTGCCAAGACCCTCGCATTTACTTCTCTTACAACCCCATCTATAAATATATTAAACAACCACGGTGACATCACACATCCTTGTCTAAGGCCTACTTTTACTGGGAAAAAATTTCCTTCTTTCCTACATACTCTAACTTGAGCCTCACTATCCTCGTAAAAACTCTTCACTGCTTTCAGTAACCTACCTCCTACACCATACACTTGCAACATCTGCCACATTGCCCCTCTATCCACCCTGTCATACGCCTTTTCCAAATCCATAAATGCCACAAAGACCTCTTTAGCCTTATCTAAATACTGTTCACTTATATGTTTCACTGTAAACACCTGGTCCACACACCCCCTACCTTTCCTAAAGCCTCCTTGTTCATCTGCTATCCTATTCTCCGTCTTACTCTTAATTCTTTCAATTATAACTCTACCATACACTTTACCAGGTACACTCAACAGACTTATCCCCCTATAATTTTTGCACTCTCTTTTATCCCCTTTGCCTTTATACAAAGGAACTATGCATGCTCTCTGCCAATCCCTAGGTACCTTACCCTCTTCCATACATTTATTAAATAATTGCACCAACCACTCCAAAACTATATCCCCACCTGCTTTTAACATTTCTATCTTTATCCCATCAATCCCGGCTGCCTTACCCCCTTTCATTTTACCTACTGCCTCACGAACTTCCCCCACACTCACAACTGGCTCTTCCTCACTCCTACAAGATGTTATTCCTCCTTGCCCTATACACGAAATCACAGCTTCCCTATCTTCATCAACATTTAACAATTCCTCAAAATATTCCTTCCATCTTCCCAATACCTCTAACTCTCCATTTAATAACTCTCCTCTCCTATTTTTAACTGACAAATCCATTTGTTCTCTAGGCTTTCTTAACTTGTTAATCTCACTCCAAAACTTTTTCTTATTTTCAACAAAATTTGTTGATAACATCTCACCCACTCTCTCATTTGCTCTCTTTTTACATTGCTTCACCACTCTCTTAACTTCTCTCTTTTTCTCCATATACTCTTCCCTCCTTGCATCACTTCTACTTTGTAAAAACTTCTCATATGCTAACTTTTTCTCCCTTACTACTCTCTTTACATCATCATTCCACCAATCGCTCCTCTTCCCTCCTGCACCCACTTTCCTGTAACCACAAACTTCTGCTGAACACTCTAACACTACATTTTTAAACCTACCCCATACCTCTTCGACCCCATTGCCTATGCTCTCATTAGCCCATCTATCCTCCAATAGCTGTTTATATCTTACCCTAACTGCCTCCTCTTTTAGTTTATAAACCTTCACCTCTCTCTTCCCTGATGCTTCTATTCTCCTTGTATCCCATCTACCTTTTACTCTCAGTGTAGCTACAACTAGAAAGTGATCTGATATATCTGTGGCCCCTCTATAAACATGTACATCCTGAAGTCTACTCAACAGTCTTTTATCTACCAATACATAATCCAACAAACTACTGTCATTTCGCCCTACATCATATCGTGTATACTTATTTATCCTCTTTTTCTTAAAATATGTATTACCTATAACTAAACCCCTTTCTATACAAAGTTCAATCAAAGGGCTCCCATTATCATTTACACCTGGCACCCCAAACTTACCTACCACACCCTCTCTAAAAGTTTCTCCTACTTTAGCATTCAAGTCCCCTACCACAATTACTCTCTCACTTGGTTCAAAGGCTCCTATACATTCACTTAACATCTCCCAAAATCTCTCTCTCTCCTCTGCATTCCTCTCTTCTCCAGGTGCATACACGCTTATTATGACCCACTTCTCGCATCCAATCTTTACTTTAATCCACATAATTCTTGAATTTACACATTCATATTCTCTTTTCTCCTTCCATAACTGATCATTTAACATTACTGCTACCCCTTCCTTTGCTCTAACTCTCTCAGATACTCCAGATTTAATCCCATTTATTTCCCCCCACTGAAACTCTCCTACCCCCTTCAGCTTTGTTTCGCTTAGGGCCAGGACATCCAACTTCTTTTCATTCATAACATCAGCAATCATCTGTTTCTTGTCATCCGCACTACATCCACGCACATTTAAGCAACCCAGTTTTATAAAGTTTTTCTTCTTCTCTTTTTTAGTAATTGTATACAGGAGAAGGGGTTACTAGCCCATTGCTCCCGGCATTTTAGTCGCCTCATACGACACGCATGGCTTACGGAGGAAAGATTCTTTTCCACTTCCCCATGGACAATAGAAGAAATAAAAAAGAACAAGAGCTATTTAGAAAAAGGAGAAAAACCTAGATGTATGTATATATATATATGCATGTGCGTGTCTGTGAAGTGTGACCAAAGTGTAAGTAGGAGTAGCAAGATATCCCTGTTATCTTAGCGTGTTTATGAGACAGAAAAAGAAACCAGCAATCCTACCATCATGCAAAACAGTTACAGGTTTTTGTTTCACAGTCATCTGGCAGGACGGTAGTACTTCCCTGGGTGGTTGCTGTCTACCAACCTACTACCTATAATATATATACATATACGTATATATATATACATACATATATATATATATATATATATATATATATATATATATATATATATATATATATGTATATGTATATATATATACATACATATATATATATATATATATATATATATATATATATATATATATATATATATATATATATATATATATAATATATATATATATAATGGAAGTAGACTGGCCAGTGAATGACAAACACAAATTAACAGTTAACTGGAAACTCTTAAACTTCTCAAAGAGATCTTTAACTTGGGAAACATGAGGCCTGGTCACAGACCGGGCCGCGGGGGCGTTGACCTCCAGAACTCTCTCCAGGTAAACTCCAGGTCCCACGTATTGTAAACTACTACTATATCGCAAAAATAAGCAGCTGAGCCTTCGAGTCCTTTAATAGCCTGATAGATTAGCTTCTGGAACGTTGCTGGCGAGTTCCAAATTCCGTATGAGGTCATGTATATTGATAGTGATCTCCAGGAATTACGAAGGCAGAGATTTCCTTTGCCTTATCTGTCAAAGGTACCTGACAATACCTTCGACAGGTCTAGTTTGGAAACAAAAGTAGCTTTACCCACAAAGTCCACTACGTCATCCAAACATGGCAGAGGGTAAGCATCTGTAATAGTGGCCTCATTCATATTATGGTAGTCTGTACACATTCGAAAACCCCCATCAGACTTCTTAACAAGGATGCACGGTGAAGCCCATGGACTGGATGACTCCTCCACTAATCCTTGTTCTAACAGAAATGCTACTTCCTGCTGAAGTAGCCTCTGGTTTTGAGTATTAGCTCTGCAGGGGAGATTTTCATAGGTTTAGTGTTCCCAATATCTTCATCATGATATCCCAGGGTACATGTTTTTCGGGACATCCAATAATATGTCAGGGTAAGTTTGTAAGAAGGTACTTTGGTTTATTATTTGTTCTTTAGACAGCCCCAACATTAAAGGGCTAGGGTCCCTGAGGAGGACAAAATTAGGAAGCTTAACTTTAATCTCTGGAATGGCGTGCAAGGAATTAGGGTCGTCTACAGATGCAGAGGACAGAGTCATTACTGGGACTTTATGTGGGCTATTAAACATTTTAATCTGATTTATGTGGTAAATTTTACTTTTCGTGAGTTTATCAAGAGGAGCTACCACGTAATTTACATCAGATATATTTTATTTATGAATTGCATTGATCCCATAAATCTATCTTTTAAGGTGTGGCCAGGTACAGGTTCTTGTACCAGCAGCTTGTCTTCTGGACTGAAGTAGCGAAACTTTGCCTTTCTGTCATACCTCTGTTATGAGCAGATTTTAAGTTAGCCTTAGCCAGCTGACGGGCAACCTGCAACCTCGAAGAAGGGTTGTAGAGTGCTATGCAGACGTCTTCTCTCATTAACCCTTCCTTGAGTACTTCCAGAGGACCTCGTACATTGTGCCCGAAAATTAGCTCAAATGGACTGTACCTTGTTGATTCCTGCACTGTTTCTCTCTTTGCGACCTGCAACAGAGAAAGTGATTCATCCCAGTCTGTAGGAAAATGCATTGAAAAGGTTCTCATCATGGTTTTTAACGTCTGATGTAATCTTTTGAAGGCGCCTTGGGACTGAGGATGATAGGCAGATGATAATTTAATGAATTATACCTAGCCTAGTCAAAGCTTCTCTGAAAGCTTTGGCTCTAAAGTTAGTACCCTGGTCACTGTGGATAGACTTAGGAATGCCAAAGTATAAATTTAGTTATGGCTTTAAGAATGGCGTTAGTGTTTATACCGTCATTGGGACTGCTTCCGGATACGTAGTAGCTTTGTCTATGATGGTGAATAGGCATTGGTTGCCTGACTTTGATTTTGGTAATTGTCCCACACAATCAATGATTAGCTCTGCAAACGGTTCTCCATCTGCAGGTAAGGAATGAAGTGGTGCAGGTTTAATGGGGTGTCCAGGTTTACCTACTTGTTGACATTCCCTATAAGAGCGGATGTGATTCTTCACATCTTGCCTTATTTTTGGCCAGTAAAACTCTTTCAATATTGTATAAAGAGTTTTTGTAATTCCCAAATGATCTAAAGAGGAATTATGAGCTATTTGTGACCTAAATTTCTTAGGCAATACCAGTCTATCTAATTTTGGGCTTCCCCCTACCTCCTTACCAGTCTCTGTGCAGAGCAGTAGGTTGTGTTTAATTTTATATTTGAGTGGGTGATCTGAGTGGGATTCACCCCTGGCTGCCTGAAAAGCAAAGTTTAAGGAAGTATCACTTCGTTGTTCTTCCCGAAAGGACAGTCCCTCGGGCATGGAAACAGAGATATCCGGCAATCCTGCAACCCTGGAGTAGGAAGGCTTGGTCTGGGACTTTACACTAAATTTATGAGGCTCTGGCCAGTTTTCCTCGTAAAACAAATTGTCTAGCCCTAGATATGAGTCGCTCAAGGATTTGTCAACATTCTCGACAGTCATCCCTTTTGAAGAATTAGTCACTATAGGTTCTGGACATTTTGTCAAATTAAGAATGTTATTACTCAGCAATAACACCGCATCTTTCATAGGGAATTCCTCAGAAACACCTACAGTAAAATATCCTGTATATTTACTCTGCACGTGTATCTTATGTAAAGGGACAGAAAATACAGCTCCTCCAAATGATTCTAAGAGAACTGAGGAGTGCAATGATGTCTTTTCAGAAAGTAGGAGTACTCCCTCTCTTATAAGGAACCAATAAGCCCTGGTATCACTAAAAATGAATACTTCATTTTTTTTCATTACCCTGAAGGTAGCTGTGGCTCTTACTGTAATATGGTGCCATACCATATTCTACTTCTTTCCGGTTCATGTTGAAGGAGAGGATGTTGATTTTCCCTACGGGTTGGGACTAAATTGGGCAGTTGGATTTTACATGGCCTGGTTTATGACAATAGTAATAGACAATGTCATACTTTAACTTGGCTCCCTGTTGATCTTGTGGCTGGCGCCACTAGGTGTACTGGCGTCCTGTTCACCAGGTTGACCATGATTTTCATGTCGTTGCTCACCAGACGACTTGGTTGGCGTCGTTGTTCACTTTCTTCCTGCCACTTCGTCCTTCATTCAGGGACTCGTCCAGGACTCTTTATATTCATTCCAGGATGTTGGTAAGAACAATTAGAACAGCTTGGACAAAGTGCTGTTAGCCACAAGTTAAGCTAGGTAAGTTTAGTCAGGAAACAGGATAAGTGTTTATTGGTGGCATTTATAAGTGGTATTGATCAATAACAACATTGCGACTAGCCAAGGAGTCGAACCCATGCTGCTTTGGCCCACCTCATGATGAGCGAAAACACATGACGCTCTAGTCCACCGGACCACACAATCCCGTGGACTAGAGCATCATGTGCTTTTCGCTCACCATGAGGCGGGTCAAAGCAGCATGGGTTCGACTCCTTGGCTAGTCGCATATATATATATATATATATATATATATATATATATATATATATATATATATATATATATATATATATATATATATATATATATATATATATATGTATATATATATATGTATATATATATATATATATATATATATATATATATATATATATATATATATATATATATATATATATATATATATATATATATATATATATATATATATATTTCAAATCACTTCTTTCACATTCTGAGAAACTCTTCTTATAATCTTCTCAAAACTTTGAAAAATATGCAAGTCACAGAACAGAGCGCGCGCGCGCGCGTGTGTATGTGTGTATGTACTCACCTATTTGTACTCACCTATTTGTGGTTGCAGGGGTCGAGTCACAGCTCCTGGCCCCGCCTCTTCGCTGATTGCTACTAGGTCCTCTCTCTCCCTGCCCCATGAGCTCTGTCATACCTCGCCTTAAAACTATGTATGGTTCCTGCCTCCACCACATCACTTTCTAGGCTATTCCACGGCCTGACTACTCTATGACTGAAGAAATACTTCCTAACATCCCTTTGATTCATCTGAGTCTTCAACTTCCAATTGTGACCTCTTGTGTCTGTGTCCCATCTCTGGAACATCCCGTCTTTGTCCACCTCGTCTATTCCGCGCAGTATTTTATATGTCGTTATCATGTCTCCCCTGACCCTCCTGGCCTCCAGTGTCGTCAGGCCGATTTCCCTCAACCTTTCTTCATAGGACAATCCCCGTAGCTCTGGGACTAGTCTTGTTGCAAACCTTTGCACTTTCTCTAATTTCTTGACGTGCTTGACTAGGTGTGGATTCCAAACTGGTGCTGCATACTCCAGTATGGGCCTGACGTAGATGGTGTACAGAGTCTTAAACGAATCCTTACTGAGGTATCGGAACGCTATCCGTAGGTTTGCCAGGCGCCCGTATGCTGCAGCAGTTATCTGATTGATGTGCGCCTCAGGAGATATGCTCGGTGTTATACTCACCCCCAGATCTTTTTCCTTGAGTGAGGTTTGCAGTCTTTGGCCATCTAAATTATATTGTGTCTGCGGTCTTCTTTGCCCTTCCCCAATCTTCATGACTTTGCATTTGGCAGGGTTAAATTCAAGGAGCCAGTTGCTGGACCAGGCTTGTAGCCTGTCCAGATCTCTTTGTAGTCCTGCCTGATCCTCGTCCGATTCGATTCTTCTCATTAACTTCTGTGTGTGTGTGTGTGTGTGTGAGTACTCACCTATTTGTACTCACCTATTTGTGGTTGCAGGGGTCGAGTCACAGCTCCTGGCTCCGCCTCTTCGCTGATTGCTACTAGGTCCTCTCTCTCCCTGCCCCATGAGCTCTATCATACCTCGCCTTAAAACTATGTATGGTTCCTGCCTCCACCACATCACTTTCTAGGCTATTCCATGGCCTGACTACTCTATGACTGAAGAAATACTTCCTAACATCCCTTTGATTCATCTGAGTCTTCAACTTCCAATTGTGACCTCTTGTGTCTGTGTCCCATCTCTGGAACATCCCGTCTTTGTCCACCTCGTCTATTCCGCGCAGAATTTTATATGTCGTTATCATGTCTCCCCTGACCCTCCTGGCCTCCAGTGTCGTCAGGCCGATTTCCCTCAACCTTTCTTCATAGGACAATCCCCGTAGCTCTGGGACTAGTCTTGTTGCAAACCTTTGCACTTTCTGTAATTTCTTGACGTGCTTGACTAGGTGTGGATTCCAAACTGGTACTGCATACTCCAGTATGGGCCTGACGTAGATGGTGTACAGAGTCTTAAACGAATCCTTACTGAGGTATCGGAACGCTATCCGTAGGTTTGCCAGGCGCCCGTATGCTGCAGCAGTTATCTGATTGATGTGCGCCTCAGGAGATATGCTCGGTGTTATACTCACCCCCAGATCTTTTTCCTTGAGTGAGGTTTGCAGTCTTTGGCCATCTAAACTATATTGTGTCTGCGGTCTTCTTTGCCCTTCCCCAATCTTCATGACTGCATTTGGCAGGGTTAAATTCAAGGAGCCAGTTGCTGGACCAGGCTTGTAGCCTGTCCAGATCTCTTTGTAGTCCTGCCTGATCCTCGTCCGATTCGATTCTTCTCATTAACTTCACATCGTCTGCAAACAAGGACACTTCTGAGTCTATCCCTTCCGTTATGTCGTTCACGTATACCAAGAACAGCACAGGTCCTAGGACTGACCCCTGTGGAACCCCGCTTGTCACAGGCGCCCACTCTGACACCTCGTCGCGTACCATGACTCGTTGTTTCCTCGCTGTCAGATATTCTCTGATCCATTGCAGTGCCTTTCCTGTTATGTGTGCCTGGTTCTCTAGCTTTTGCAGTAACCTCTTGTGAGGAACTGTGTCGAAAGCCTTCTTGCAGTCCAAAAATACGCAGTCGATCCACCCCTCTCTCTCTTGTCTTACTTCTGTCACCTTGTCATAAAACTCGAGAAGGTTTGTGACACAGGATTTTCCTTCCCTGAAACCGTGCTGGTTGTCAGTTATACACTTGTTTCTTTCCAGGTGCCCCACCACTCTCCTCCTGATGATCTTCTCCATGACCTTGCATGCTATACACGTTAGAGATACAGGTCTGTAGTTTAGTGCCTCATGTCTGTCTCCCTTTTTAAAAACTGGGACTACATTTGCCATTTTCCATACCTCAGGGAGTTGCCCAGTTTCAAATGATGTGTTGAAGATCTTTGTTAATGGCTCACACAATATCTCTGCTCCCTCTTTAAGGACCCATGGAGAGATGTTGTCTGGTCCCACCGCCTTTGAGGTGTCAAGTTCGCATACCAGCTTCTTCACCTCCTCCTTGGTTATATGTACCTCGTCCAGCACTTGCTGGTGTGCCCCCCTGTTCTGATTTCTTGGAGTCCTACTGGTTTCCACTGTAAATACCTCTTTAAATCTTGTTTTGAGCTCCTGACATACCTCTCGGTCGTTTCTTGTGAATTCCCCATCACCCTTCCTCAGTCTGATTACCTGGTCCTTGACTGTTGTTTTCCTCCTGATGTGGCTGTACAACAGCTTCGGGTCAGTCTTTACTTTTGATGCTATGTCATTTTCATATTGTCTCTGAGCCTCCCTTCTTATCTGTGCATATTCGTTTCTGGCTCTTCGGCTGATTTCTTTATTTTCCTGAGTTCTCTGTCTTCTGTACCTTTTCCATTCTCTAGTACACCTAGTTTTTGCCTCCCTACACCTTTGGGTGAACCAAGGACTCGTTCTGTTCTTCCCATTATTTCTGTTTCCCTTGGGAACAAACCTCTCCTCTGCCTCCTTGCATTTTGTTGCTACATAGTCCATCATTTCTTGTACTGGTTTTCCTGTCAGTTCCCTCTCCCACTGAATGTCTTGAAGGAAGTTCCTCATGCCTGAGTAGTTCCCCCTTTTGTAGTTTGGTTTTTCCCAGCCTATTCCTGCTACTCTCTCCACTTGGAGCTCAACTATGTAGTCGAAGCACAGAACCACATGATCACTAGCTCCCAGGGGCCTTTCATACATGATACCCTCGATGTCCGAACTACTCATGGTGAATACAAGGTCCAACCTTGCTGGCTCATCCTCTCCTCTCTCTCTGGTAGTGTCTCTAACATGTTGATGCATGAGGTTCTCCAGTACTGCATCCATCATCTTGGCTCTCCATGTTTTGGGACCCCCATGGGGCTCCAGGTTTTCCCAGTCAATCTCCTTGTGATTGAAATCACCCATAACTAGTAACTTTGCTCCCCCCATGTGTGCTCTCCTGGCCACCTCGGCTAGTGTGTTGATCATTGCTCTGTTGCTCTCATCGTATTCTTCTCTTGGCCTCCTGCAGTTCTGTGGTGGGTTGTACATTACTGCAATTATCACCTTATGTCCCTCAGACTGGATTGTTCCTACTAAGTAGTCCCTTTCGCCCATGCCATCCATTCCTTCCATTTTCTCAAAACCCCACTGGTTTTTAATGAGCAGTGCAACTCCTCCTCCCCCTCTCCTCCCTCTGTCTTTCCTGAAGATTTGATATCCGGATGGAAAGATTGAATCTGTTATTATTCTGGTGAGTTTTGTTTCTGTGAGTGCTATTATGTCTGGGGATGTCTCTTTGATTCTTTCGTGCCACTCCTCATACTTGTTTGTTATTCCATCTGCATTTGTATACCACACCTTCAACTTCTTTTCTAAGACTGTGGTCTGGGAAGTATATTGGGGTTGGGGAAGTGGGAGACCTGGTAAGGAACTATGGGTTGTTGCTGTGGGGGTGAAGTTTGTAATGTAGTGGGTGGGGGCATTGGATGTGGCATGGGTGTTTTGATTTAGAGTGTTTGGTTGCACTGGGGTTGGCCTGGTTGGGAGGCTTCTATAGAAAGTTGTGAGGGAGGCTGTATTAGATCTTCTTCCTGGGTCTGGGATCTCCTGTCTGTCTTCTCCATCCCCTCTCTTTCCTCCTTTCGCCTTTGTACCATCTCTCTCAGTTTCTTCCTTTCTTCTTGTGTTCTGTCGCGGTCGAGATACACCCTCCTGTATGCCGTCATGTCCCTTAATCGTGCTTTTTCCAGCAGTATCCTGGTCCGAGTCGCTTCTGCCTTGAAGGTCACTCTCACTGGCCGGGTTCTTTTTTTTACAAACCCCCCTATTCTCCGAAAATTTTCCAGCTGGGTCATATCGTCTGTGTGTGTGTGTGTGTGTGTGTGTGTGTGTGTGTGTGTGTGTGTGTGTGTGTGTGTGTGTGTGTGTGTGTGTGTGTGTGTGTGTGTGTCTGTGTGTCTGTGTGTCTGTGTGTGTACTCACTTATTTGTGGTTGCAGGGGTCGAGTCTTAGCTCCTGGCCCCTGTGTGTGTGTGTGTGTGTTTGAGTGTGTGTGTGTGTGTGTGTGTGTGTGTGTGTGTGTGTGTGTGTGTGTGTGTGTACTCACCTAGTTGTACTCACCTAGTTGAGGTTGCAGGGGCCGAGTCCTAGCTCCTGGCCCCGCCTCTTCACTAGCTCACTCAGAAGCCTTTTCATTTCTTCCTCGGTTGTGTGTACTGTGTCCAGCACTTGGTGGTGTGCCCCACCTCTCTGTCTTTCTGGAGCCCATTCTGTCTCCTCTGTGACAGAAGTACCTGAAGTTCCTCACGTACTTCACGGTCATTTCTTGTTGTCTCTCCTCCTTCCTTCCTTAGCCTGATTACCTGGTCCTTGACTGTTGTTTTCCTCCTGATGTGGCTGCATAACAGTTTCGCGTCAGATTTGGCTTTTGCTGATATGTCGTTTTCATATTGTCGTTGGGCCTCCCTTCTTATCTGAGCATATTCATTTCTGGCTCTATGACTGCTCTCCTTATTCTCCTGGGTCGATTGCCTTCTATATTTCTTCCATACCCTAGCACATTTGGTTTTTGCCTTCCTGCACCTTTGGGTGAACCATGGGCTCGTCCTGGCTTTTTCATTATTCGTGTTACCCTTGGGTACAAACCTCTCCTCAGCCTCCTTGCACATTGTTGCTACATATTCCATCATCTCATTAACTGGCTTCCCTGCCAGTTCTCTGTCCCACTGAACCCCGTGCAGGAAGTTCCTCATTCCCATGTAGTCCCCTCTCTTGTAGTTTGGCTTCATTTGTCATGGCCTTCCTGCTTCTCCCTCCACTTGTAGCTCTACTGTGTATTCGAAGCTCAAAACCACATGATCGCTTGCCCAAAGGGGTCTTTCATATGTGATGTCCTCAATATCTGCACTACTCAAGGTGAATACTAAGTCCAGCCTTGCTGGTTCATCCTCTCCTCTCTCTCTTGTAGTGTCCTCCACGTGTTGGTACATGAAGTTTTCCAGTACCACCTCCATCATCTTAGCCCTCCTTGTATCTTCGCCCCCATGTGGCTCCAAGTTCTCCCAATCGATCTCCTTGTGGTTAATGTCACCCATGATCAGGAGCTTTGCCCTGTATGCATGAGCTCTTCTGGCCACTGCAGCCAGTGTGTCAACCATCGCTCTATTGCTCTCGTCATACTCTTGCCTTGGCCTCCTGCTGTTCTGTGGTGGGTTATACATCACTGCAATTACCACCTTGGGACCTCCAAAGTGAAGCGTTCCCACTATTTAATCACTTGCTTCTTCGCTGTTTTCTCTCTGCAGCTCATCAAAATTCCATTGGTTTTTGATCAGCAACGCCACCCCTCCACCTCCCCCTGTTCCCTCTGTCTTTCCTCAGGATCTGGTATCCCATTGGAAAGATGGCATCTGTTATCATACCTGTAAGCTTGGTTTCTGTGATAGCTATGATGTCTGGTGATGGCTCTTTTACTCTTTCGTGCCAGTCCTCCCACTTATTTGTTATTCCATCAGCATTTGTGTACCATACCTTCAGTTTCCTTTCCAACACTGTGGTTTAGGGGGCCTGTGAGGGTGGGAGACTTGGTAGCATACTGTGGGATTCTATAGCTGGGTGTTGGGTGGAAGCTGTGAGTATGGATTGTAGTTTGTGTTGGGATGGTGTGATAGGTTGTGGGGTTCTGAGGATAGTTGTGTGTGTGCTTGCCTTTGCTGCTCTGTTCTGTCTCCTTTCCTAGCTCCTTTCTTTTTTTTTCCTCTCCCTCAGCTGCTGTCATTCTGTTTGTGTTCTGTCTCTGTCTAGAACCACCCTCTTGTTCTCTTCTGAGTATTTCAACCGTGGTTTCTCTTGGAGGATCCTGTTCCTCACTGTTTCTGTCCTGAGAATCAGCTTGATCAGTCGTTTTCTCCCCTACAAGTACCCCCCTATTCTCTGAAAATTTACAAACTCGTCCATGTCTTCTCCACCTATTTCGTGATGGTTTTCTGAATCTCCTTTCTTTCTGCCTGCCGTCTTTCAGTGTGTGTCCTTTCCTCTCTCTCCTGAAGCCCATGGATAAACACTGATTTTGCCCTCTCCTCCTCCCATTGCCTCTCCCTCTGTGACTCTGGTTCCTGTCTCTGCATGGTCATTTTCTCCCTTGATTTTTCCAGTGGCTCTTGGTAGCATGGTTGTGCCTCTGCATTCGACCTATCACCCTCTCTACCTGCACCCAGCTGCTCTTCCCTTTCACTCCTTGGCCCTTCTTGGCAGGCTGTTATGACCTTAGGATAATTCATATCTCTCTTCCTGTTCGGCCTCTCATCTTCATATGCTGTGTCTTCTCTGGTCACTGCCTCTGTAACTTGCCTCAGCCTGTTTACCTCATCTTCTAGGACCCTTACCCTGGCTACTGCAGTTTCAATTTGTGCCTCCCAGTTCTTATTCTCCTTCTCCAACCTCTTTTCCAATTTCACAGAAAGCTCTTTCTCCATTTTTTCAAAAAGCTCTCCTAATTTTCTCTCCCACTCTTGTTCCATCCTTTTCCACTGCTCTTTCATCCACTCCTCCCTACCAGACCCATTCTCATCTGATCCCTGGTTCCTGCGAGTCCCCCACCATTTTTTTTCCCTAGAGAGAAGGGAAAGGTAGAAGGAGAGAGGGGGAGAGTGAGAAGGGAAAAGGGGGAAGAAAGAGAGAGAGAGAGAGAGAGAGAGAGAGAGAGAGAGAGAGAGAGAGAGAGAGAGAGAGAGAGAGGAAAGAGAGAGGGGGCAAAGAGAGGGGAGAGACAGGGGGAGAGACAGGGGGGAAGGGGGAGAGAGCAGGGAGATGGAAGAGAGAGAGAGGGGAGAGAGAGGATAAGGGGAGAGAGAGGGGAGGAGGGGAGAGAGAGAAGAGAGAGGTGGGAAAAGGGAGGGGGAGAGATAATGAGAGGGGAGAGATGTTAGAGGGGGGGAGTGTTAGAGAGGAGAGATGTTAGAGGGGTGAGATGGGAGAGGGGAGATATGGGAGAGGGGAGAGATGGGACAGGGGAGAGAGATAGGTAGAGAGAGAGATAGGTAGTGAGAGAGAGAGATAGGTAGAGAGAGAGAGAGATAGGTAAAGAGAGAGACAGGTAGAGAGAGATAAGTGGAGAGAGAGATAGATAGTGAGAGAGAGAGATAGGTAGAGAGAGAGAGAGATAGGTAGAGAGATAGGTAGAGACAGATAAAGAGGGAGAGAGAGAGAGGGAGGGAGGGTTAGAGGGTCAGTTCACAGGAAGGTGTGAAATCCTGTGTATGTGTGTGTGTGTGTGCATGTGTACTACAGCTTTTACAAGTGCTTGTTCCTGTGTGTGTGTGTGTGTGTGTGTGTGTGTGTGTGTGTGTGTGTGTGTGTGTGTGTGTGTGTGTGTGTGTGTGTGTGTGTGTGTGTATGTGTGTATGTGTGCCCCCACTTCTAAGTATTCATACTGCTAATAAATACCGGTACTAATACTAGTAATTCTAAAGCTTACCAATAGTACTTCTAACACTTATCAATTCTACTTCTATCAATTCTACTGTATGTGTGTGTGTATGTGTGTGTGTGTGTATGTGTGTGTGTGTACGTGGGTGTGTGCCTATGTGGGAAACCACGTGTCCACACTAGCTATCTCTCATTACTGCTTTTCTCTCCTACACCTCAGTAAATTCTATTAAATGCTAGTAAATGCTGCTTATTCTAATTCTGATAGCTCCAGGAGAGTGACCCCCAGTTTCCAGCTAGAGACTGGTACTGTTGACCCCATGCAATTCAACTAGGTGAATATTACGTGCGGCTGGCAGTGGAGTAACTTTGCCGGTCCGTCCAGTACCTGGGTCCCACGAGGTGGAAGATGCTTGATGCTTCTCGGCAATTTTTTTTTATACTACCCTCCTGTAGTCACTGTAGTCACTAGCTTATCTAACTTTTTCACTGCACTCACTGTATTTACTGACACATCTTTACCTATCTCTTATCTCCCTGGTCTTGAGTCACACTTACTCTTCAAACACTCCACATGTAATGTATGGCAACACTATTTAGGCCTGGTACACAACCGATCCCCTTCCTTGATCCAGGCTGGCACTTAACACTTGGCACTTTTATCTATGTTTACTCTTCTGTGATCACTTATGTGTGTGTGTGTGTGTGTGAGTCCAGAAATAATGCTCCTCACTTCTAAGTATCCATACTACTAATAAAATACCAATAGTAATACTAGTAATTCTAAAACTTAGCCTCTCTCAGCTTCTACAAGTGCCTAATACATGTGCTAGTGTGTGTGTGCGTGTGTTTGATGGTTAACCCTCGCTCGCTACCCACCTCCCTCTTCTCACGCACTGATCAATCCTATCTCTACCTTATCTATGCTGTTTCTACTTTATTTCTGGTAATAGCTTGCAGGAGTGAGTGACCAGAGTGACCAGTGATTGTGCAGAGACCAGAAATCTGACAACATGCAACCACTACAAGTGAGATAAACTTGCGCTGGCAGCAGCAGTGGACAAGTTGCTGGTTGCTGATCTTGTTGTCGTACACGTAGGTCTTCTAAGACTTTTTTGGAAATCCTTCACCCGTGATAGTTATATCCATTTATGCTCGTATATCACGTGCTCCTCAAGTGCTTTCACTTTTCACTCTTGATAGAATACACTTCACATTCGGAAAGCCACACTTTTTATTTTTAATGGCACACATCCTGTTATGACGTCACCACTTCATGGTGGCCTACTGCCTGCCACCTTCCCTAGTTATATTTTTTGTCTTTTCTTCCTTTTCTTATTAACTTTTTCACTCTCACTGTATGCTGCCCCATATTTCACTTGTTAACCAACCTCTCGTAATTCTTGAACACCTACTTTCACACTCGCTTTGTTCTTTGTATGTTTCTAACTGTGTAGAAACAGGTGCCTACTAGGCTCCTAACGAATTGGCACCTTGAAGTTTTGTTTTATAATTTCAGGCTTCCTATCGCTATTTTTTTTAACTAATAACTATAGTTATCACTTGTAGGGTTGTTCACTGACGTTGTCACTACCACTGGTTGCTGCTAGCAGCTAATGCATGCCCTAAAAACACAAAGATTCTCGGAGCTTTGTGACCCACTACACACTACCGCCAGTGTGTGTGTGTGTGTGTGTGTGTGTGTGTGTGTGTGTGTGTGTGTGTGTGTGTGTGTGTGTGTGTGTGTGTGTGTGTGTGTGTGTGTGTGTGTGTGTGTGTGTGTGTGTGTGTTACTGCCGCTGGGAGAACACCAACACTTGTGCCGTCAGAAACTTAAAGATGAAACACCGCGGCGGTTTAACTCCTTCCACCTCAGTGACGAGGCAGGTGCTGCTGATTGTACGGTTGGTGATTGTGAAGGTGCTGCTGATTGTACGGTTGGTGATTGTGAAGGTGCTGCTGATTGTACGGTTGGTGATTGTGAAGGTGCTGCTGATTGTATGGTTGGTGATTGTGAAGGTGCTGCTGATTGTACGGTTGGTGATTGTGAAGGTGCTGCTGATTGTACGGTTGGTGATTGTGAAGGTGCTGCTGATTGTACGGTTGGTGATTGTGAAGGTGCTGCTGATTGTACGGTTGGTGATTGTGAAGGTGCTGCTGATTGTACGGTTGGTGATTGTGAAGGTGCTGCTGATTGTACGGTTGGTGATTGTGAAGGTGCTGCTGATTGTACGGTTGGTGATTGTGAAGGTGCTGCTGATTGTACGGTTGGTGATTGTGAAGGTGCTGCTGATTGTACGGTTGGTGATTGTGAAGGTGCTGCTGATTGTACGGTTGGTGATTGTGAAGGTGCTGCTGATTGTACGGTTGGTGATTGTGAAGGTGCTGCTGATTGTACGGTTGGTGATTGTGAAGGTGCTGCTGATTGTACGGTTGGTGATTGTGAAGGTGCTGCTGATTGTACGGTTGGTGATTGTGAAGGTGCTGCTGATTGTACGGTTGGTGATTGTGAAGGTGCTGCTGATTGTACGGTTGGTGATTGTGAAGGTGCTGCTGATTGTACGGTTGGTGATTGTGAAGGTGCTGCTGATTGTACGGTTGGTGATTGTGAAGGTGCTGCTGATTGTACGGTTGGTGATTGTGAAGGTGCTGCTGATTGTACGGTTGGTGATTGTGAAGGTGCTGCTGATTGTACGGTTGGTGATTGTGAAGGTGCTGCTGATTGTACGGTTGGTGATTGTGAAGGTGCTGCTGATTGTACGGTTGGTGATTGTGAAGGTGCTGCTGATTGTACGGTTGGTGATTGTGAAGGTGCTGCTGATTGTACGGTTGGTGATTGTGAAGGTGCTGCTGATTGTACGGTTGGTGATTGTGAAGGTGCTGCTGATTGTACGGTTGGTGATTGTGAAGGTGCTGCTGATTGTACGGTTGGTGATTGTGAAGGTGCTGCTGATTGTACGGTTGGTGATTGTGAAGGTGCTGCTGATTGTACGGTTGGTGATTGTGAAGGTGCTGCTGATTGTACGGTTGGTGATTGTGAAGGTGCTGCTGATTGTACGGTTGGTGATTGTGAAGGTGCTGCTGATTGTACGGTTGGTGATTGTGAAGGTGCTGCTGATTGTACAGGTGGTGATTGTGAAGGTGCTGCTGATTGTACAGGTGGTGATTGTGAAGGTGCTGCTGATTGTACAGGTGGTGATTGTGAAGGTGCTGCTGATTGTACAGGTGGTGATTGTGAAGGTGCTGCTGATTGTACAGGTGGTGATTGTGAAGGTGCTGCTGATTGTACAGGTGGTGATTGTGCAGGTTCTGCTGATTGTACGGTTGGTGATTGTGAAGGTGCTGCTGATTGTACAGGTGGTGATTGTGAAGGTGCTGGTGATTGTACAGGTGGTGATTGTGCAGGTTCTGCTGATTGTACGGTTGGTGATTGTGAAGGTGCTGCTGATTGTACAGGTGGTGATTGTGCAGGTTCTGCTGATTGTACGGTTGGTGATTGTGCAAGTTCTGCTGATTGTACGGTTGGTGATTTTGCAGGTGCTGCTGATTGTACGGTTGGTGATTGTACAGGTGGTGATTGTACAGGAGTTGATTTGATTGTGCAGGTGCTGGTGATTGTACAGGTGGTGCTGATTCTACAGGTGGTGATTGTGTAGGTGGTGCTGATTGTGCGAGGGATGATTGTGCAGGAGGTGCTGATTGTGCCGGTGGTACTCATTGTGCAGGTGGTGCTGATTGTACATGTGGTGATTGAGCAG
>NC_091297.1:52102838-52107838 GCF_038502225.1 Cherax quadricarinatus
AATAAGCAGGGATAAGGAGAGAGGCCCAGCGGCAGTACGAGAACGACATAGCATCAAAAGCCAAATCTGAACCAAAGTTGTTATACAGTCACATTAGGAGAAAAACAACAGTCAAGGACCAGGTAATCAGACTGAGGAAAGAAGGAGGGGAGCTGACGAAGAGTGACCAAGAAGTATGTGATGAACTAAACAAAAGATTTAGAGAAGTATTCATAATAGAGTCAGGAATGCTTCCAGCAAACTGTGGAGGTAGGGTGCACCAGCAGGAGCTGGACACAATACACATAACCAAGGTAGAGGTAAAGAAACTGCTAGACGAACTCAATACCTCAAAGGCGGTGGGCCCAGATAACATATCTCCATGGATACTGAGAGAGGGAGCAGAGGAACTGTGTGTGCCATTAGCAGCAATCTTCAGTAAATCTATCGAAACAGGGCAGTTGCCTGAGGCGTGGAAGACAGCACATGTAGTTCCAATTTTTAAGAAAGGGGACAGACAGGCAGCATTAAACTACAGACCAGTGTCACTGACTTGTATAGTATGTAAAGTCATGGAAAAGATTATCAGGAGAAAAGTAGTGGAACACATTGAAAAGATTGGGCTCATACATGACAGTCAGCATGGCTTCAGAGATGGGAAATCCTGTGTCACAAATTTACTTGAGTTCTACGACAAGGTAACAGAAGTAAGACAGGAGAGAGAGGGATGGGAAGATTGAATCTTCTTAGATTGCAAGAAGGCTTTTGACACAGTACCACACAAGAGACTGGTGCAAAAATTAGAGGAGCAGGCAGAAATAAAGGGAAAAGTACTGCAATGGATCAGGGAATACCTGACAGTAAGGAAACAACGTGTGTTGGTACGTGCTGAAGTGTCGTGGGCGAATGTGTCGAGTGGGGTTCCACAAGGGTCAGTCCTAGGCCCGGTGCTGTTTCTTGTATACGTGAATGACATGGTGGAAGGAATAGATTCAGAAGTGTCACTGTTCGCTGATGATGTGAAACTGATGAGGAGAATACAAGTGGGAGAGGATCAGCTAAGATTACAAGGGGATCTGGACAAACTACAAGTATGGTCCGACAAATGGCTCCTGGAGTTTAACCCCAGTAAGTGTAAGGTCATGAAGATTGGGGAAGGACACAGAAGACCGCAGACGGAGTACAGGTTAGGAAACCAACAGCTGCAAACGTCAGTTAAAGAAAAGGATCTTGGGGTAAGCATCATAACGAACATGTCCCCTGAGTCACACATCAATCAAATAACTGCTGCAGCATATGGGAGATTGGCAAACCTGAGATTGGCGTTTAGACATCTGAGTAAGGAGTCATTCACGACATTGTACACAGTGTACGTAAGGCCTATACTGGAATATGCAGCGCCAGTATGGAACCCTCACTTAGTCAAACACGTCAAGAAATTGGAGAAAGTGCAAAAATTTGCAACATGATTAGTCCCGGAACTGAGGGGTATGTCTTATGAGGAGAGGTTAAGGGAGCTCAACCTGATGACACTGGAGGATAGGAGGGATAGAGGGGACATGATAACGTATAAAATACTAAGAGGCTTTGACAACGTGGACAAGGATCGAATGTTTCAGAGATGGGATACAGAAACACGGGGACACAATTGGAAACTGAAAACCCAGATAAGTCATAGGGATGTTAGGAAGTATTTCTTTACTCTTAGAGTTGTCAGGAACTGGAATAATCTGGAGAGTGAAGTAGTGGAAGTAAGTTCCATAAATAGCTTTAAGAAGAGGTATGACAAATATCATGGAGCAGGGAGAGAGTGAATTAGTATCGATCAGTGAAGAGGTGGGGCTAGGAGCTATGAATCGAGCCCTGCAACCACGTATAGGTGAGTACATATAGGTGAGTACACACACATTGTTCCCTCTGCCACCAACCCCCACATCCCAAACCTCACACACACCCCAACAGCTGCCCTCTATGGGCATTCTGACCCCACTCCCCTCATCACAAACCCCACCCACACCACAGCCCCCCATAGGCCCCCACCAAGGCTCTCACTCCCCCAACTCCAATATTTTCCCAGGACCACAGTGATAGAAAAGAAGCTGAAGGTTTGGTACACAAATGCGGACAGAATAACGAATAAATATGAGGAGTGGCACGAAAGAATCAGCGAGAAATCCCCAGACATCACAGCAGTCACAGAAACGACACTCGCTGAGACAATAACAGATGCAATCTTCCCACCGGGATATCAGATCTTGAGGAAAGATAGAAGGAGTAGAGGGGAGGAGGGGCTGCACTGCTCATAAAAAAACGATGGGGATTTGAGGAAATGGAAGGCATGGACGTGATTGGAGAAAGAGACTACATAGTAGGTACAATTCAGTCTGGAGAACACAAAGTAGTCATTGGAGTGATGTATAACCCACCACAGAACTGCAGGAGGCCAAGAGAGGAGTACGAAGAAAACAACAAAGCAATGGTGGACACATTGGCTGAGGTGGCAAGAAGAGCTCACTCGAGCAGAGCAAAGTTACTGGTAATGGGCGATTTTAACCACAGGGAGATATACTGTTAAAACCTGGAGCCACATGGGGGTCCCGAAACATGGAAAGCCAAGATGATGGATGTGGTACTTGAAAACCTCATGCATCAACATGTCAGGGACACTACCAGAGAGAGAGGGGAGGATGAGCCAGCAGCAAGACTGGATCTAGTGTTAACCCGGAGCAGTTCAGACATTGAGGACATCAATTACGAGAGGTCCCTTAGAGCTAGCGATCACGTGGTTCTGAATTTTGATTATATAGTAGAGTTACAAGTGGAGAAGTTAACAGGAATTGAATGGGAAAAGTCGAACTATGAAAGGGGGGATTACACGGGTATGAGGAACTTCCTGCAAGAGGTTCAGTGGGACAGAGAACTGGAAGGAATATCAGTAAACGAGATGATGGAATGTGTAACAACAAAGTGCAAGGAGGCAGAGGAAAGGTTTGTTCCCATGGGAAATAGAAATAATAGGAAGACCAAAGCGAGTCCTTGGTTTACCCGAAGGTGTAGGGAGGCAAAAACTAAGTGCAACAGAGAATGGAAAAGGTACAGGAGGCAAAGGACCCAGGAAAATAAGGTGATTAGTAGAAGAGCCAGAAACGAGTATGCACAGATAAGGAGGGAGGCCCAGCGACAGTACAAAAACAACATAGCATCGAAAGTCAAGTCTGACCCAAAACTGCTGTATAGCCACATTTGGAGGAAGACAACAGTCAAAGATCAGGTGATAAGGCTGAGGAAAGAAGGTGGGGAACTCACAAGAAACGATAAAGAAGTATGTGAGGAGATCAGTATGAGATTTAAGGAAGTATTTACAGTGGAGACAGGAAGGCCTCTGGGGGGACAGAACAGAGCGGAACACCAGCAAGGAATATACCAAAAAGTGTTGGATGACATACATACAGATGAGGAGGAGGTGAAGAAGCTGCTAAGGGACATCGATACCTCAAAGGCAATGGGACCGGACAACATCTCCCCGTGGGTCCCTAGAGAGGGAGCGGATATGCTGTGTGTGCCACTTACCACAATCTTTAACACATCCCTGGAAACTGGACAACTACCTGAGGTATGGAAGACTGCAAATGTCGTTCCCATTTTTAAAAAAGGAAACAGAAAAGAGGCACTAAACTATAGACCTGTGTCACTGACGTGTATAGTATGCAAAGTTATGGAGAAGATTATCAGGAAGAGAGTGGTGGAGCGCCTGGAACGAAACAAGAGTATAAACGCCAACCAGCACAGATTCAAGGAAGGCAAATCCTGTGTCGCAAACCTTCTGGAGTTTTATGATAAAGTAACAGAAGTAAGACACGAGAGAGAGGGGTGGGTTGATTGCATCTTCTTAGACTGCAAAAAGGCCTTTGATACAGTTCCTCACAAGAGATTAGTGTAGAAGCTAGAGGATCAGGCGCATATAACAGGAAGGGCACTGCAATGGATCAGATAATACCTGACAGGGAGGCAACATCGAGTCATAGTACGTAATGATGTATCACAGTGGGCACCTGTGACGAGCGGGTTCCCACAGGGGTCAGTCCTAGGACCAGTGCTATTTTTGGTATATGCGAACAACATGATAGAAGGGTTAGACACAGAAGTGTCCCTGTTCGCAGATGATGTGAAGTTAATGAGGAGAATTAAATCAGATGAGGATCAGGCAGGAGTTCAAAGAGACCTGGACAGATTGGACACCTGGTCCAGCAGCTGGCTTCTCGAATTTAACCCCGCCAAATGCAAAGTCATGAAGATCGGGGAAGGGCACAGAAGACCACAGACAGAGTATAGGCTAAGTGGCCAAAGACTGCAAACCTCGCTCAAGGAGAAAGATCTTGGGGTGAGTATAACACCGAGCATGTCTCCGGAAGCACACCTGAGAACAGCGTTCCGATACCTTAGTAAGGAATCGTTCGAGACACTGTACGCCGTGTACGTCAGGCCCATACTGGAGTATGCAGCACCTGTTTGGAACCCGCACTTGATCAAGCACGTCAAGAAATTAGAAAAAGTGCAAAGGTTTGCGACAAGGTTAGTTCCAGAGCTAAGGGGAATGTCCTATGAAGAAAGGTTAAGGGAAATCGGCCTGACGACACTGGAGGACAGGAGGGTCAGGGGACACATGATAACGACATATAAAATACTGCGCGGAATAGACAAGGTGGACAAAGACAGGATGTTCCAGAGAAGGGACACAGAAGCAAGAGGCCACAATTTTAAGTTGAAGACTCAGATAAATCAAAGGGATGTTAGGAAGTATTTCTTCAGTTATAGAGTAGTCAAGCAGTGGAATAGCCTAGAAAGTGACGTAGTGGAGGCGGGAACCATACATAGTTTTAAGACGAGGTTTGATAAAGCTCATGGGGCAGGGAGAGAGAGGACCCAGTAGCAACCAGTGAAGAGGCGGGGCCAGGAGCTGAGACTCGACCCCTGCAACCACAAATAGATGAGTACAAATTGGTGAGTACACGCACACACAC
>NC_091297.1:52112838-52252838 GCF_038502225.1 Cherax quadricarinatus
AGTGTCGTATATGTAGTGTGTCGACTTATTGTGTTAAGTTAACATCACAGTGTCGTATATGTAGTGTGTCGACTTATTGTGTTAAGCTAACATCACAGTGTCGTATATGTAGTGTGTCGACTTATTGTGTTAAGCTAACATCACAGTGTCGTATATGTAGTGTGTCGACTTACTGTGTTAAGCTAACATCACAGTGTCGTATATGTAGTGTGTCGACTTATTGTGTTAAGCTAACATCACAGTGTCGTATATGTAGTGTGTCGACTTATTGTGTTAAGCTAACATCACAGTGTCGTATATGTAGTGTGTCGACTTATTGTGTTAAGTTAACATCACAGTGTCGTATATGTAGTGTGTCGACTTATTGTGTTAAGCTAACATCACAGTGTCGTATATGTAGTGTGTCGACTTATTGTGTTAAGCTAACATCACAGTGTCGTATATGTAGTGTGTCGACTTATTGTGTTAAGTTAACATCACAGTGTCGTATATGTAGTGTGTCGACTTATTGTGTTAAGCTAACATCACAGTGTCGTATATGTAGTGTGTCGACTTATTGTGTTAAGCTAACATCACAGTGTCGTATATGTAGTGTGTCGACTTATTGTGTTAAGTTAACATCACAGTGTCGTATATGTAGTGTGTCGACTTATTGTGTTAAGCTAACATCACAGTGTCGTATATGTAGTGTGTCGACTTATTGTGTTAAGCTAACATCACAGTGTCGTATATGTAGTGTGTCGACTTACTGTGTTAAGCTAACATCACAGTGTCGTATATGTAGTGTGTCGACTTATTGTGTTAAGCTAACATCACAGTGTCGTATATGTAGTGTGTCGACTTATTGTGTTAAGCTAACATCACAGTGTCGTATATGTAGTGTGTCGACTTATTGTGTTAAGCTAACATCACAGTGTCGTATATGTAGTGTGTCGACTTATTGTGTTAAGCTAACATCACAGTGTCGTATATGTAGTGTGTCGACTTATTGTGTTAAGCTAACATCACAGTGTCGTATATGTAGTGTGTCGACTTATTGTGTTAAGCTGGAGCAGCATTACACCACCACCATGTACAAGCTTACTTCTCATGTTAGTTACCGCAGTACTGAGACTAGCTTACTGCTCATGTTAGTTACCTCAGTACTGAGACTAGCTTACTGCTCATGTTAGTTACCTCAGTACTGAGCCTAGCTCACTGATCATGTTAGTTACCTCAGTACTGAGCCTAGCTTACTGCTCATGCTAGTTACCTCAGTGCTGAGGCTAGCTTACTGCTCATGTTAGTTACCTCAGTACTGAGCCTAGCTCACTGATCATGTTAGTTACCTCAGTACTGAGCCTAGCTCATGTTAGTTACCTCAGTACTGAGCCTAGCTCATGTTAGTTACCTCAGTGCTGAGGCTAGCTTACTGCTCATGTTAGTTACCTCAGTACTGAGACTAGCTCACTGTTCATGTTAGTTACCTCAGTACTGAGACTAGCTCACTGATCATGTTAGTTACCTCAGTACTGAGCCTAGCTCATGTTAGTTACCTCAGTGCTGAGGCTAGCTTACTGCTCATGTTAGTTACCTCAGTACTGACACTAGCTCACTGTTCATGTTAGTTACCTCAGTACTGAGACTAGCTCACTGTTCATGTTAGTTACCTCAGTACTGAGACTAGCTCACTGTTCATGTTAGTTACCTCAGTACTGAGGCTAGCTCACTGTTCATGTTAGTTACCTCAGTACTGAGACTAGCTCACTGTTCATGTTAGATACCTCAGTACTGAGACTAGCTCACTGTTCATGTTAGTTACCTCAGTACTGAGACTAGCTCACTGTTCATGTTAGATACCTCAGTACTGAGGCTAGCTCACTGTTCATGTTAGTTACCTCAGTACTGAGGCTAGCTCACTGTTCATGTTAGTTACCTCAGTACTGAAACTAGCTCTCTGTTCATGTTAGTTACCTCAGTACTGAGGCTAGCTCACTGTTCATGTTAGTTACCTCAGTACTGAGACTAGCTCACTGTTCATGTTAGTTACCTCAGTACTGAGGCTAGCTCACTGTTCATGTTAGTTACCTCATTACTGAGGCTACAACTCTGATCAGTTTCCAGGATATTACAGTTTTGTTTGTGTTAAGCTAACATCACAGCGTCGTATATGTAGTGTGTCGACTTACTGTGTTAAGCTAACATCACAGTGTCGTATATGTAGTGTGTCGACTTATTGTGTTAAGCTGGAGCAGCATTACACCACCACCATGTACAAGCTTACTGCTCATGTTAGTTACCTCAGTACTGAGACTAGCTTATTGCTCATGTTAGTTACCTCAGTACTGAGACTAGCTTACTGCTCATGTTAGTTACCTCAGTACTGAGCCTAGCTCACTGCTCATGTTAGTTACCTCAGTACTGAGGCTAGCTCACTGCTCATGTTAGTTACCTCAGTACTGAGCCTAGATCACTTCTCATGTTAGTTACCTCAGTACTGAGGCTAGCTCACTGGTTATGTTAGTTACCTCAGTACTGAGGCTACCACACTACTCATGTTACTTACCTCAGTACTGAGGCTACCACACTACTCATGTTAGTTATCTCAGTACTGAGGCTACAACTCTGATAAGTTTCCAGGATATTACAGTTTTGTTTGTGTTTAAGCTAACATCACAGTGTCGTATATGTAGTGTGTCGACTTACTGTGTTAAGCTGGAGCAGCATTACACCACCACCATATACAAGCTTACTGCTCATGTTAGTTACTTCAGTACTGAGCCTAGCTCACTGCTCATGTAAGTTACCTCAGTACTGAGACTAGCTTACTGCTCATGCTAGTTACCTCAGTACTGAGGCTAGCTCACTGCTCATGTTAGTTACCTCAGTACTGAGCCTAGCTCACTGCTCATGTTAGTTACCTCAGTACTGAGCCTAGCTCATGTTAGTTACCTCACTACTGAGCCTAGCTCATGTTAGTTACCTCAGTAGTGAGCCTAGCTCACTGCTCATGTTAGTTACCTCAGTACAGAGGCTAGCTCACTGCTTATGTTAGTTACCTCAGTACTGAGGCTAGCTCACTGCTCATGTTAGTTACCTCAGTACTGAGGCTAACTCACTGCCCATGTTAGTTACCTCAGTACTGAGGCTAGCTCACTGCTCATGTTAGTTACCTCAGTACTGATGCTAGCTCACTGCTCATGTTAGTTACCTCAGTACTGAGGCTAGCTCACTGCTCATGTTAGTTACCTCAGTATTGAGGCTAGCTCACTGCTCATGTTAGTTACCTCAGTACTGAGGCTAGCTCACTGCTCGTGTTAGTTACCTCAGTACTGAGGCTTCCACACTACTCATGTTAGTTACCTCAGTAGTGAGGCTGCCACACTACTCATGATAGTTACCTCAGTACTGAGGCTACCAGACTACTCATGTAAGTTACCTCAGTACTGAGGCTACAACTCTGATCAGTTTCCAGGATTTTACAGTTTTATTTGTGTTTAAGCTAACATCACAGTGTCGTATATGTAGTGTGTCGACTTATTGTGTTAAGCTGGAGCAGCATTACACCACCACCATGTACAAGCTTATTGCTCATATTAGTTACCTCAGTACTGAGCGTAGCTCACTGCCCATGTTAGTTACCTCAATAGTGAGGCTAGCTTACTGCTCATGTTAGTTACCTCAGTACTGACGCTTGCTCACTGCTCATGTTAGTTACCTCAGTACTGAGGCTAGCTCACTGCTCATGTTAGTTACCTCAGTACTGAGGCAAGCTCACTGCTCATGTTAGTTACCTCAGTATTGAGGCTATCTCTGCTCATGTTAGTTAACTCAGTACTGAGGCTACCACTCTACTCATGTTAGTTACCTCATTACTGAGCCTAGCTTACTGCTCATGTTAGTTACTTCATTACTGAGACTAGCTTACTGCTCATGTTAGTTACCTCATCACTAAGACTAGCTCACTGCTCATGTTAGTTACGTCAGTACTGAGTCTAGCTCACTGCTCATGTTAGTTACCTCAGTACTGAGCCTAGCTCACTGCTCATGTTAGTTACCTCAGTACTGAGCCCAGCTCACTGCTCATGTTAGTTACCTCAGTACTGAGGCTAGCTCACTACTCATGTTAGTTACCTCAGTACTGAGGCTAGCTCACTGCTCATGTTACTTACCACAGTTCTGAGCCTAGCTCACTGCTCGTGTTAGTTACCTCAGTACTGAGCCTAGCTCACTACTCATGTTAGTTACTTCAGAATTGAGCCTAGCTCATTGCTCATGTTAGTTACCTCAGCACTGAGCCTAGCTCACTGCTCATGTTAGTTACCTCAGTACTGAGGCTAGCTCACTGCTCATGTTAATTACCTCACTGCTCATGTTAATTACTGAGACTAGCTCACTGATCATGTTAATTACTTCAGTACTGAGCCTAGCTCACTGCACATGTTAGTTACCTCAGTACTGAGCCTAGCTCACTGCTTATGTTAGTTACTTCACTACTGAGGCTAGCTCACTGCTCATGTTAGTTACCTCAGTAGTGAGACTAGCTCACTGCTCATGTTAGTTGCTTCAGTACTGAGCCTAGCTCACTGCTCATGTTAGTTACCCCAGAACTGAGCCTAGCTCACTGCTCATGTTAGTTACCTCAGTACTGAGGCTAGCTCACTGCTCATGTTAGTTACCTCAGTACTGAGGCTAGCTCACTGCTCATGTTAGTTACCTCAGTACTGAGACTAGCTCACTGCTCATGTTAGTTACTTCAGTACTGAGCCTAGCTCACTGCTCATGTTAGTTACCTCAGTACTGAGCCTAGCTCACTGCTCATGTTAGTTACCTCAGTACTGAGGCTAGCTCACTACTCATGTTAGTTACCTCAGTACTGAGGCTAGCTCACTACTCATGTTAGTTACCTCAGTACTGAGGCTAGCTCACTGCTCATGTTAGTTACCTCAGTACTGAGACTAGCTCACTACTCATGTTAGTTACCTCAGTACTGAGGCTACCACACTACTCATGTTAGTTACCTCAGTACTGAGGCTACCACACTACTGGTTTTAGTTACCTCAGTACTGAGACTACCACACTACTCATGTTAGTTACCTCAGTACTGAGGCTAGCTCACTGCTCATGTTAGTTACCTCAGTATTGAGGCTAGCTCATTGCTCATGTTAGTTACCTCAGTACTGAGCCAAGCTCACTTCTCATGTTAGTTACCTCAGTACTGAGGCTAGCTCACTGGTCATGTCAGTTACCTCAGTACTGAGGCTACCACACTACTCATGTTACTTACCTCAGTACTGAGGCTACCACACTACTCATGTTAGTTACCTCAGTACTGAGGCTACAACTCTGATCAGTTTCCTGGATATTACAGTTTTGTTTGTGTTTAAGCTAACATCACAGTGTCGTATATATAGTGTGTCGACTTATTGTGTTAAGCTGGAGCAGCATTACACCACCACCATGTACAAGCTTACTGCTCATGTTAGTTACCTCAGTACTGAGACTAGCTTACTGCTCATGCTAGTTACCTCAGTGCTGAGGCTAGCTTACTGCTCATGTTAGTTACCTCAGTACTGAGCCTAGCTCACTGATCATGTTAGTTACCTCAGTACTGAGCCTAGCTCATGTTAGTTACCTCAGTACTGAGCCTAGCTCATGTTAGTTACCTCAGTACTGAGCCTAGCTCACTGCTCATGTTAGTTACCTCAGTACTGAGGCTAGCTCACTGCTCATGTTAGTTACCTCAGTACTGAGGCTAGCTCACTGCTCATGTTAGCTACCTCAGTACTGAGGCTACCACATTACTCATTTAAGTTACCTCAGTACTGAGGCTACAACGCTGATCAGTTTCCAGGATTTTACAGTTTTGTTTGTGTTTAAGCTAACATCACAGTGTCGTATATGTAGTGTGTCGTCTTATTGTGTTAAGCTGGAGCAGCATTACACCACCACCATGTACAAGCTTACTGCTCATGTTAGTTACCTCAGTACAGAGCGTAGCTCACTGCCCATGTTAGTTACCTCAGTACTGAGGCTAGCTTAGTGCTCATGTTAGTTACCTCAGTACTGAGCCTAGCTCACTGCTCATGTTAGTTGCCTCAGTACTGAGGCTAGCTCACTGCTCATGTTATTTGCCTCAGTACTGAGGCTAGCTCACTACTCATGTTAGTTACCTCAGTACTGAGGCTAGCTCACTGCTCATGTTAGTTACCTCAGTACTGAGGCTAGCTCACTGCTCATGTTAGTTACCTCAGTACTGAGACTAGCTCACTACTCATGTTAGTTACCTCAGTACTGAGGCTAGCTCACTGCTCATGTTAGTTACCTCAGTACTGAGGCTAGCTCACTGCTCATGTTAGTTACCTCAGTACTGAGACTAGCTCACTGCCCATGTTAGTTACTTCAGTACTGAGCCTAGCTCACTGCTCATGTTAGTTACCTCCGTACTGAGCCTAGCTCACTGCTCATGTTAGTTACCTCAGTACTGAGGCTAGCTCTCTGCTCATGTTAGTTACCTCAGTACTGAGGCTAGCTCACTGCTCATGTTAGTTACCTCAGTACTGAGGCTAGCTCACTGCTCGTGTTAGTTACCTCAGTACTGAGCCTAGCTCACTGCTCATGTTAGTTACCTCAGTACTGAGACTAGCTCACTACTCATGTTAGTTACCTCAGTACTGAAGCTAGCTCACTGCTCATGTTAGTTACCTCAGTACTGAGGCTAGCTCACTGCTCATGTTAGTTACCTCAGTACTGAGACTAGCTCACTGCCCATGTTAGTTACTTCAGTACTGAGCCTAGCTCACTGCTCATGTTAGTTACCTCAGTACTGAGCCTAGCTCACTGCTCATGTTAGTTACCTCGGTACTGAGGCTAGCTCATTGCTCATGTTAGTTACCTCAGTACTGAGGCTAGCTCACTGCTCATGTTAGTTACCTCAGTACTGAGGCTAGCTCACTGCTCGTGTTAGTTACCTCAGTACTGAGACTAGCTCACTACTCATGTTAGTTACCTCAGTACTGAGGCTAGCTCACTGCTCATGTTAGTTACCTCAGTACTGAGACTAGCTCACTACTCATGTTAGTTACCTCAGTACTGAGGCTACCACACTACTCATGTTAGTTACCTCAGTACTGAGGCTACCACACTACTGGTGTTAGTTACCTCAGTACTAAGACTACCACACTACTCATGTTAGTTACCTCAGTACTGAGGCTACCACACTACTCATATTAGTTACCTCAGTACTGAGGCTACCACACTACTCATGTTAGTTACCTCAGTACTGAGACTACCACACTACTGGTGTTAGTTACCTCAGTACTGAGGCTACCACACTACTCATGTTAGTTACCTCAGTCAGTACTGAGACTACCACAATACTGGTGTTAGTTACCTCAGTACTGAGGCTACCACACTACTCATGTTAGTTATCTCAGTACTGAGGCTAGCTCACTGCTCATGTTAGTTACCTCAGTACTGAGGCTAGCTCACTGCTCATGTTAGTTACTTCAGTCAGTACTGAGGCTAGCTCACTGCTCATGTTATTTGCCTCAGTACTGAGGCTAGCTCACTACTCATGTTAGTTACCTCAGTACTGAGGCTAGCTCACTGCTCATGTTAGTTACCTCAGTACTGAGGCTAGCTCACTGCTCATGTTAGTTACCTCAGTACTGAGACTAGCTCACTACTCATGTTAGTTACCTCAGTACTGAGGCTAGCTCACTGCTCATGTTAGTTACCTCAGTACTGAGGCTAGCTCACTGCTCATGTTAGTTACCCCAGTACTGAGACTAGCTCACTGCCCATGTTAGTTACTTCAGTACTGAGCCTAGCTCACTGCTCATGTTAGTTACCTCCGTACTGAGCCTAGCTCACTGCTCATGTTAGTTACCTCAGTACTGAGGCTAGCTCTCTGCTCATGTTAGTTACCTCAGTACTGAGGCTAGCTCACTGCTCATGTTAGTTACCTCAGTACTGAGGCTAGCTCACTGCTCGTGTTAGTTACCTCAGTACTGAGCCTAGCTCACTGCTCATGTTAGTTACCTCAGTACTGAGACTAGCTCACTACTCATGTTAGTTACCTCAGTACTGAGGCTAGCTCACTGCTCATGTTAGTTACCTCAGTACTGAGGCTAGCTCACTGCTCATGTTGGTTACCTCAGTACTGAGACTAGCTCACTGCCCATGTTAGTTACTTCAGTACTGAGCCTAGCTCACTGCTCATGTTAGTTACCTCAGTACTGAGCCTAGCTCACTGCTCATGTTAGTTACCTCGATACTGAGGCTAGCTCATTGCTCATGTTAGTTACCTCAGTACTGAGGCTAGCTCACTGCTCATGTTAGTTACCTCAGTACTGAGGCTAGCTCACTGCTCGTGTTAGTTACCTCAGTACTGAGACTAGCTCACTACTCATGTTAGTTACCTCAGTACTGAGGCTAGCTCACTGCTCATGTTAGTTACCTCAGTACTGAGACTAGCTCACTACTCATGTTAGTTACCTCAGTACTGAGGCTAGCTCACTGCTCATGTTAGTTACCTCAGTACTGAGACTAGCTCACTACTCATGTTAGTTACCTCAGTACTGAGGCTACCACACTACTCATGTTAGTTACCTCAGTACTGAGGCTACCACACTACTGGTGTTAGTTACCTCAGTACTAAGACTACCACACTACTCATGTTAGTTACCTCAGTACTGAGGCTACCACACTACTCATATTAGTTACCTCAGTACTGAGGCTACCACACTACTCATGTTAGTTACCTCAGTACTGAGGCTAGCTCACTGCTCATGTTAGTTACCTCAGTCAGTACTGAGACTACCACAGTACTGGTGTTAGTTACCTCAGTACTGAGGCTACCACACTACTCATGTTAGTTATCTCAGTACTGAGGCTAGCTCACTGCTCATGTTAGTTACCTCAGTACTGAGGCTAGCTCACTGCTCATGTTAGTTACTTCAGTCAGTACTGAGGCTAGCTCACTGTTCATGTTAGTTACCTCAGTATTGAGGCTAGCTCACTGCTCGTGTTAGTTACCTCAGTCAGTACTGAGGTTAGCTCACTGCTCATGTTAGTTACCTCAGTCAGTATTGAGGCTAGCTCACTGCTGATGTTAATTACCTCAGTCAGTATTGAGGCTAGCTCACTGCTCATGTTAGTTACCTCAGTCAGTACTGAGGCCAGCTCACTGCTCATGTTAGTTACCTCAGTCAGTACTGAGGCTAGCTCTCTGCTCATGTTAGTTACCTCAGTTAGTAGTGAGGCTAGCTCACTGCTCATGTTAGTTACCTCAGTCAGTACTGATCCTAATATTTTGTTAACCTATTTTTACTCTTGCTGTGTGAATTCCGTCAGCTGGTACATTGTGATGTGAGAGGGAGACATTGTGATGTGAGAGGGAGACATTGTGATGTGAGAGGGAGACATTGTGATGTGAGAGGGAGACATTGTGATGTGAGAGGGAGACATTGTGATGTGAGAGGGAGACATTGTGATGTGAGATGGAGACATTATGGTGTGAGATGGAGACATTGTGATGTGAGAGGGAGACATTGTGGTTTGAAAGGGAGACTTGTGATGTGAGAAGGTGTTATGAACACACGTAATAATGGCCTGTGGCCTGGTCAGAATAGGTTGGAGCGAAATAAACTCAGCAGTACTATTTAACTTATATTTCCTTCACCAGTTATATATATAACTATGTACACTTATGTACACTTACATTATGTACAGGAGTTGAATATAAGTGTACGACACGGTGATAAAGGCAAAGACAGAAGCCTGAGAGAGAGCACCGTACTTCATCCAATTGACTGCGAGTGAACCACTTCACATCAGCATTTGGTGGGCTCGTCTATGATTGGTCAATGAACCATGGGACTGATTTAACGATGGGCACTTTTACCGTTAAACCCTTAGCACCTGGTTCGCTGGTTGGGAGGCAGCCTATATGGGAATGTGTACATACGCCGAATAAAGTGTAACGTACTCTCTGCATGCCACAGAGGGAGACATTGTGACTTGAGATGGAGACATTGTGATGTGAGAAGGAGAGATATTTTAATGTGAGAGGGAGAGATATTGTAATGTGAGAGGGAGAGATATTTTAACATATTTAAAGTGCAAGAGAGAGAAAGAGATTTTGCAGGCATAATTAAACAGGCTTGTGATGTGACATAAAGGATTCCAGGATCAATCTCTCTCTCTCTCTCACACACACGAACACACATACGAACACACATATGAACACACATACGATCACACACAACAAACAAAAGCAGCCAATCAACAATTTCATCCTTAAGACTTTCCGACCGCCCACAGTGTGAGACAGCGAGCGTGGGCGAGGCGTGGGCTGTGGGCTTCTTACTGTGTGTGGATGACGCTGGTGGTGCTGGCCAGGACCTACATGGCTGCCCACTTTCCACACCAGTGTGTGGCGGGAGGCGTTTTAGGTGAGTTATCCCCTTTACATTGTGTGGTGGGAGGGGGGGGGAATGTTATAGGTGAGTTACCTACCTCTCCAGTGTGTGTGATGGGGAGTTAAAAGTGAGTTACCCGCCTCTCCGGTGTGGGGTGGGGGTGTTATAGGTAAGTTACCCACCTCTCCAGTGTGTGAGATGGGGTGTTATAGGTGAGTTACCCACCTCTCCGGTGTGGGGTGGGGGTGTTATAGGTGAGTTACCCACCTCCCCAGTGAGTGTGAGATGGGGTGTTATAGGTGAGTTACCCACCTCTCTGGTGTGGGGTGGGGGTGTTATAGGTGAGTTACCCACCTCTCCAGTGTGTGTGAGATGGGGTGTTATAGGTGAGTTACCCACCTCTCCGGTGAGGGGTGGGGGTGTTATAGTTAAGTTAACCACCTCTGCAGTGTGTGTGATGGGGGTGTTATAGTTAAGTTAACCACCTCTCCAGTGTGTGGTGGGGGTGTTATAGGTGAGTTCCCACCAGACTGCATTTAGAGCAGCTATAGACAAGTTACCCCTAACCTTTCAGGGGATACTTAAGTAGACTAACAACTCGTATTGTCTAGGACTGAGATCTCAACCTCCCTGGCGGTACAATAGTAACTATGAACTTCCTGGCGGTACAATAGTAACTATAAACTTCCTGGCGGTACAATAGTAACTATAAACTTACTGGCGGTACAATACTAACTATAAACTTCCTGGCGGTACAATAGTAACTATGAACTTCCTGGCGGTACAATACTAACTATAAACTTCCTGGCGGTACAATACTAACTATAAACTTCCTGGCGGTACAATAGTAACTATAAACTTCCTGGCGGTACAATACTAACTATAAACTTCCTGGCGGTACAATAGTAACTATAAACTTCCTGGCGGTACAATAGTAACTATAAACTTCCTGGCGGTACAATACTAACTATAAACTTCCTGGCGGTACAATAGTAACTATAAACTTCCTGGCGGTACAATACTAACTATAAACTTCCTGGCGGTACAATAGTAACTATGAACTTCCTGGCGGTACAATACTAACTATAAACTTCCTGGCGGTACAATACTAACTATAAACTTCCTGGCGGTACAATAGTAACTATAAACTTCCTGGCGGTACAATACTAACTATAAACTTCCTGGCGGTACAATACTAACTATAAACTTCCTGGCGGTACAATAGTAACTATAAACTTCCTGGCGGTACAATACTAACTATAAACTTCCTGGCGGTACAATAGTAACTATAAACTTCCTGGCGGTACAATAGTAACTATAAACTTCCTGGCGGTACAATACTAACTATAAACTTCCTGGCGGTACAATAGTAACTATAAACTTCCTGGCGGTACAATACTAACTATAAACTTCCTGGCGGTACAATAGTAACTATAAACTTCCTGGCGGTACAATACTAACTATAAACTTCCTGGCAGTACAATAGTAACTATAAACTTCCTGGCGGTACAATAGTAACTATAAACTTCCTGGCGGTACAATACTAACTATAAACTTCCTGGCGGTACAATAGTAACTATAAACTTCCTGGCGGTACAATACTAACTATAAACTTCCTGGCGGTACAATAGTAACTATAAACTTCCTGACGGTACAATAGTAACTATAAACTTCCTGGCGGTACAATACTAACTATAAACTTCCTGGCGGTACAATAGTAACTATAAACTTCCTGGCGGTACAATACTAACTATAAACTTCCTGGCGGTACAATAGTAACTATGAACTTCCTGGCGGTACAATACTAACTATAAACTTCCTGGCGGTACAATACTAACTATAAACTTCCTGGCGGTACAATAGTAACTATAAACTTCCTGGCGGTACAATACTAACTATAAACTTCCTGGCGGTACAATAGTAACTATAAACTTCCTGGCGGTACAATACTAACTATAAACTTCCTGGCGGTACAATAGTAACTATGAACTTCCTGGCGGTACAATACTAACTATAAACTTCCTGGCGGTACAATACTAACTATAAACTTCCTGGCGGTACAATAGTAACTATAAACTTCCTGGCGGTACAATAGAAACTATAAACTTCCTGGCGGTACAATAGAAACTATAAACTTCCTGGCGGTACAATACTAACTATAAACTTCCTGGCGGTTCAATACTAACTATAAACTTCCTGGCGGTACAATAGTAACTATAAACTTCCTGGCGGTACAATAGTAACTATAAACTTCCTGGCGGTACAATACTAACTATAAACTTCCTGGCGGTACAATAGTAACTATAAACTTCCTGGCGGTACAATACTAACTATAAACTTCCTGGCGGTACAATAGTAACTATAAACTTCCTGGCGGTACAATACTAACTATAAACTTCCTGGCTGTACAATATTAACTATAAACTTCCTGGCTGTACAATACTTGCTATAAACTTCCTGGCGGTACAATAGTAACTATAAACTTCCTGGCGGTACAATACTAACTATAAACTTCCTGGCTGTACAATATTAACTATAAACTTCCTGGCTGTACAATACTTGCTATAAACTTCCTGGCGGTACAATAGTAACTATAAACTTCCTGGCGGTACAATAGTAACTATAAACTTCCTGGCTGTACAATATTAACTATAAACTTCCTGGCTGTACAATACTTGCTATAAACTTCCTGGCGGTACAATAGTAACTATAAACTTCCTGGCGGTACAATAGTAACTATAAACTTCCTGGCGGTACAATAATAACTATAAACTTCCTGGCGGTACAATAGTAACTATAAACTTCCTGGCGGTGCAATACTAACTATAAACTTCCTGGCGGTACAATAGTAACTATAAACTTCCTGGCGGTACAATAGTAACTATAAACTTCCTGCCGGTACAATAGTAACTATAAACTTCCTGGCGGTACAATAGTAACTATAAACTTCCTGGCGGTACAATACTAACTATAAACTTCCTGGCGGTACAATAGTAACTATAAACTTCCTGCCGGTACAATAGTAACTATAAACTTCCTGGCGGTACAATAGTAACTATAAACTTCCTGGCGGTACAATACTAACTATAAACTTCCTAGCGGTACAATACTAACTATAAACTTCCTGGCGGTACAATACTAACTATAAACTTCCTGGCGGTACAATACTAACTATAAACTTCCTGGCGGTACAATACTAACTATAAACTTCCTGGCGGTACAATACTAACTATAAACTTCCTGGCGGTGCAATACTAATTATAAACTTCCTGGCGGTACAATAGTAACTATAAACTTCCTGGCGGTACAATAGTAACTATAAACTTCCTGGCGGTACAATAGTAACTATAAACTTCCTGGCGGTACAATAGTAACTATAAACTTCCTGGCGGTACAACAGTAGCTATAAACTTCCTGGCGGTACAATAGTAACTATAAACTTCCTGGCGGTGCAATACTAACTATAAACTTCCTGGCGGTATAATACTAACTATAAACTTCCTGGCGGTACAATACTAACTATAAACTTCCTGGCGGTGCAATACTAACTATAAACTTCCTGGCGTTACAATAGTAACTATAAACTTCCTGGCGGTACAATAGTAACTATAAACTTCCTGGCGGTACAAAGTAACTATAAACTTCCTGGCGGTACAATAGTAACTATAAACTTCCTGGCGGTGCAATACTAACTATAAACTTCCTGGCGGTACAATACTAACTATAAACTTCCTGGCGGTACAATACTAACTATAAACTTCCTGGCGGTGCAATACTAACTATAAACTTCCTGGCGGTACAATAGTAACTATAAACTTCCTGGCGGTACAATAGTAACTATAAACTTCCTGGCGGTACAATACTAACTATAAACTTCCTTGCGGTACAATAGTAACTATAAACTTCCTGGTGGTACAATACTAACTATAAACTTCCTGGCGGTACAATAGAAACTATAAACTTCCTGGCGGTACAATACTAACTATAAACTTCCTGGCGGTACAATACTAACTATAAACTTCCTGGCGGTACAATAGTAACTATAAACTTCCTGGCGGTACAATAGTAACTATAAACTTCCTGGCGGTACAATAGTAACTATAAACTTCCTGGCGGTACAATACTAACTATAAACTTCCTGGCGGTACAATACTAACTATAAACTTCCTGGTGGTACAATAGTAACTATAAACTTCCTGGCAGTACAATAGTAACTATAAACTTCCTGGCGGTACAATAGTAACTATAAACTTCCTGGCGGTACAATAGTAACTATAAACTTCCTGGCGGTACAATAGTAACTGTAAACTTCCTGGCGGTACAATAGTAACTATAAACTTCCTGGCGGTACAATACTAACTATAAACTTCCTGGCGGTACAATACTAACTATAAACTTCCTGGCGGTACAATAGTAACTATAAACTTCCTGGCGGTACAATAGTAACTATAAACTTCCTGGCGGTACAATAGTAACTATAAACTTCCTGGCGGTACAATAGTAACTATAAACTTCCTGGCAGTACAATAGTAACTATAAACTTCCTGGCGGTACAATACTAACTATAAACTTCCTGGCGGTACAATAGTAACTATAAACTTCCTGGCGGTACAATACTAACTATAAACTTCCTGGCGGTACAATAGTAACTATAAACTTCCTGGCGGTACAATACTAACTATAAGCTTCCTGGCGGTACAATACTAACTATAAACTTCCTGGCGGTGCAATACTAACTATAAACTTCCTGGCGGTACAATAGTAACTATAAACTTCCTGGCGGTACAATAGTAACTATAAACTTCCTGGCGGTACAATAGTAACTATAAACTTCCTGGCGGTACAATAGTAACTATAAACTTCCTGGCGGTACAACAGTAACTATAAACTTCCTGGCGGTACAATAGTAACTATAAACTTCCTGGCGGTGCAATACTAACTATAAACTTCCTGGCGGTACAATAATAACTATAAACTTCCTGGCAGTACAATACTAACTATAAACTTCCTGGCGGTACAATACTAACTATAAACTTCCTGGCGGTACAATAGTAACTATGAACTTCCTGGCGGTACAATACTAACTATAAACTTCCTGGCGGTACAATACTAACTATAAACTTCCTGGCGGTACAATAGTAACTATAAACTTCCTGGCGGTACAATACTAACTATAAACTTCCTGGCGGTACAATACTAACTATAAACTTCCTGGCGGTACAATAGTAACTATAAACTTCCTGGCGGTACAATACTAACTATAAACTTCCTGGCGGTACAATAGTAACTATAAACTTCCTGGCGGTACAATAGTAACTATAAACTTCCTGGCGGTACAATACTAACTATAAACTTCCTGGCGGTACAATAGTAACTATAAACTTCCTGGCGGTACAATACTAACTATAAACTTCCTGGCGGTACAATAGTAACTATAAACTTCCTGGCGGTACAATACTAACTATAAACTTCCTGGCAGTACAATAGTAACTATAAACTTCCTGGCGGTACAATAGTAACTATAAACTTCCTGGCGGTACAATACTAACTATAAACTTCCTGGCGGTACAATAGTAACTATAAACTTCCTGGCGGTACAATACTAACTATAAACTTCCTGGCGGTACAATAGTAACTATAAACTTCCTGACGGTACAATAGTAACTATAAACTTCCTGGCGGTACAATACTAACTATAAACTTCCTGGCGGTACAATAGTAACTATAAACTTCCTGGCGGTACAATACTAACTATAAACTTCCTGGCGGTACAATAGTAACTATGAACTTCCTGGCGGTACAATACTAACTATAAACTTCCTGGCGGTACAATACTAACTATAAACTTCCTGGCGGTACAATAGTAACTATAAACTTCCTGGCGGTACAATACTAACTATAAACTTCCTGGCGGTACAATAGTAACTATAAACTTCCTGGCGGTACAATACTAACTATAAACTTCCTGGCGGTACAATAGTAACTATGAACTTCCTGGCGGTACAATACTAACTATAAACTTCCTGGCGGTACAATACTAACTATAAACTTCCTGGCGGTACAATAGTAACTATAAACTTCCTGGCGGTACAATAGAAACTATAAACTTCCTGGCGGTACAATAGAAACTATAAACTTCCTGGCGGTACAATACTAACTATAAACTTCCTGGCGGTTCAATACTAACTATAAACTTCCTGGCGGTACAATAGTAACTATAAACTTCCTGGCGGTACAATAGTAACTATAAACTTCCTGGCGGTACAATACTAACTATAAACTTCCTGGCGGTACAATAGTAACTATAAACTTCCTGGCGGTACAATACTAACTATAAACTTCCTGGCGGTACAATAGTAACTATAAACTTCCTGGCGGTACAATACTAACTATAAACTTCCTGGCTGTACAATATTAACTATAAACTTCCTGGCTGTACAATACTTGCTATAAACTTCCTGGCGGTACAATAGTAACTATAAACTTCCTGGCGGTACAATACTAACTATAAACTTCCTGGCTGTACAATATTAACTATAAACTTCCTGGCTGTACAATACTTGCTATAAACTTCCTGGCGGTACAATAGTAACTATAAACTTCCTGGCGGTACAATAGTAACTATAAACTTCCTGGCTGTACAATATTAACTATAAACTTCCTGGCTGTACAATACTTGCTATAAACTTCCTGGCGGTACAATAGTAACTATAAACTTCCTGGCGGTACAATAGTAACTATAAACTTCCTGGCGGTACAATAATAACTATAAACTTCCTGGCGGTACAATAGTAACTATAAACTTCCTGGCGGTGCAATACTAACTATAAACTTCCTGGCGGTACAATAGTAACTATAAACTTCCTGGCGGTACAATAGTAACTATAAACTTCCTGCCGGTACAATAGTAACTATAAACTTCCTGGCGGTACAATAGTAACTATAAACTTCCTGGCGGTACAATACTAACTATAAACTTCCTGGCGGTACAATAGTAACTATAAACTTCCTGCCGGTACAATAGTAACTATAAACTTCCTGGCGGTACAATAGTAACTATAAACTTCCTGGCGGTACAATACTAAGTATAAACTTCCTAGCGGTACAATACTAACTATAAACTTCCTGGCGGTACAAAAGTAACTATAAACTTCCTGGCGGTACAATACTAACTATAAACTTCCTGGCGGTACAATACTAACTATAAACTTCCTGGCGGTACAATACTAACTATAAACTTCCTGGCGGTGCAATACTAATTATAAACTTCCTGGCGGTACAATAGTAACTATAAACTTCCTGGCGGTACAATAGTAACTATAAACTTCCTGGCGGTACAATAGTAACTATAAACTTCCTGGCGGTACAATAGTAACTATAAACTTCCTGGCGGTACAACAGTAGCTATAAACTTCCTGGCGGTACAATAGTAACTATAAACTTCCTGGCGGTGCAATACTAACTATAAACTTCCTGGCGGTATAATACTAACTATAAACTTCCTGGCGGTACAATACTAACTATAAACTTCCTGGCGGTGCAATACTAACTATAAACTTCCTGGCGTTACAATAGTAACTATAAACTTCCTGGCGGTACAATAGTAACTATAAACTTCCTGGCGGTACAAAGTAACTATAAACTTCCTGGCGGTACAATAGTAACTATAAACTTCCTGGCGGTGCAATACTAACTATAAACTTCCTGGCGGTACAATACTAACTATAAACTTCCTGGCGGTACAATACTAACTATAAACTTCCTGGCGGTGCAATACTAACTATAAACTTCCTGGCGGTACAATAGTAACTATAAACTTCCTGGCGGTACAATAGTAACTATAAACTTCCTGGCGGTACAATACTAACTATAAACTTCCTTGCGGTACAATAGTAACTATAAACTTCCTGGTGGTACAATACTAACTATAAACTTCCTGGCGGTACAATAGAAACTATAAACTTCCTGGCGGTACAATACTAACTATAAACTTCCTGGCGGTACAATACTAACTATAAACTTCCTGGCGGTACAATAGTAACTATAAACTTCCTGGCGGTACAATAGTAACTATAAACTTCCTGGCGGTACAATAGTAACTATAAACTTCCTGGCGGTACAATACTAACTATAAACTTCCTGGCGGTACAATACTAACTATAAACTTCCTGGTGGTACAATAGTAACTATAAACTTCCTGGCAGTACAATAGTAACTATAAACTTCCTGGCGGTACAATAGTAACTATAAACTTCCTGGCGGTACAATAGTAACTATAAACTTCCTGGCGGTACAATAGTAACTGTAAACTTCCTGGCGGTACAATAGTAACTATAAACTTCCTGGCGGTACAATACTAACTATAAACTTCCTGGCGGTACAATACTAACTATAAACTTCCTGGCGGTACAATAGTAACTATAAACTTCCTGGCGGTACAATAGTAACTATAAACTTCCTGGCGGTACAATAGTAACTATAAACTTCCTGGCGGTACAATAGTAACTATAAACTTCCTGGCAGTACAATAGTAACTATAAACTTCCTGGCGGTACAATACTAACTATAAACTTCCTGGCGGTACAATAGTAACTATAAACTTCCTGGCGGTACAATACTAACTATAAACTTCCTGGCGGTACAATAGTAACTATAAACTTCCTGGCGGTACAATACTAACTATAAGCTTCCTGGCGGTACAATACTAACTATAAACTTCCTGGCGGTGCAATACTAACTATAAACTTCCTGGCGGTACAATAGTAACTATAAACTTCCTGGCGGTACAATAGTAACTATAAACTTCCTGGCGGTACAATAGTAACTATAAACTTCCTGGCGGTACAATAGTAACTATAAACTTCCTGGCGGTACAACAGTAACTATAAACTTCCTGGCGGTACAATAGTAACTATAAACTTCCTGGCGGTGCAATACTAACTATAAACTTCCTGGCGGTACAATAATAACTATAAACTTCCTGGCAGTACAATACTAACTATAAACTTCCTGGCGGTGCAATACTAACTATAAACTTCCTGGCGTTACAATAGTAACTATAAACTTCCTGGCAGTACAATAGTAACTATAAACTTCCTGGCGGTACAATAGTAACTACAAACTTCCTGGCGGCACAATAGTAACTATAAACTTCCTGGCGGTACAATAGTAACTATAAACTTCCTGGCGGTGCAATACTAACTATAAACTTCCTGGCGGTACAATACTAACTATAAACTTCCTGGCGGTACAATACTAACTATAAACTTCCTGGTGGTGCAATACTAACTATAAACTTCCTGGCGGTACAATAGTAACTATAAACTTCCTGGCGGTACAATAGTAACTATAAACTTCCTGGCGGTACAATACTAACTATAAACTTCCTGGCGGTACAATAGTAACTATAAACTTCCTGGCGGTACAATACTAACTATAAACTTCCTGGCAGTACAATACTAACTATAAACTTCCTGGTGGTACAATAGAAACTATAAACTTCCTGGCGGTACAATACTAACTATAAACTTCCTGGCGGTACAATACTAACTATAAACTTCCTGGCGGTACAATAGTAACTATAAACTTCCTGGCGGTACAATAGTAACTATAAACTTCCTGGCGGTACAATAGTAACTATAAACTTCCTGGCAGTACAATACTAACTATAAACTTCCTTGCGGTACAATACTAACTATAAACTTCCTGGCGGTACAATAGTAACTATAAACTTCCAGGCGGTACAATAGTAACTATAAACTTCCTGGCGGTACAATAGTAACTATAAACTTCCTGGCAGAAGAATAGTAACTATAAACTTCCTGGCGGTACAATAGTAACTATAAACTTCCTGGCGGTACAATAGTAACTATTAACTTCCTGGCGGTACAATACTAACTATAAACTTCCTGGCGGTACAATACTAACTATAAACTTCCTGGCGGAACAATAGTAACTATAAACTTCCTGGAGGTACAATAGTAACTATAAACTTCCTGGCAGTACAATAGTAACTATAAACTTCCTGGCGGTACAATAGTAACTATAAACTTCCTGGCGGTACAATAGTAACTATAAACTTCCTGGCTGTACAATAGTAACTATAAACTTCCTGGCGGTACAATAGTAACAATAAACTTCCTGGCGGTACAACAGTAACTATAAACTTCCTGGCGGTGCAATACTAACTATAAACTTCCTGGCGGTGCAATACTAACTATAAACTTCCTGGCGGTACAATAGTAACTATAAACTTCCTGGCGGTACAACAGTAACTATAAACTTCCTGGCGGTAAAATAGTAACTATAAACTTCCTGGCGGTGCAATACTAACTATAAACTTCCTGGCGGTACAATACTAACTATAAACTTCCTTGCGGTACAATACTAACTATAAACTTCCTGGCGGTGCAATACTAACTATAAACTTCCTGGCATTACAATAGTAACTATAAACTTCCTGGCGGTACAATAGTAACTATAAACTTCCTGGCGGTACAATAGTAACTATAAACTTCCTGGCGGTACAATAGTAACTATAAACTTCCTGGCGGTACAATAGTAACTATAAACTTCCTGGTGGTACAATAGTAACTATAAACTTCCTGGCGGTACAATAGTAACTATAAATTTCCTGGCAGTGCAATACTAACTATAGACTTCCTGGCGGTACAATACTAACTATAAACTTCCTGGCGGTACAATACTAACTATAAACTTCCTGGCGGTGCAATACTAACTATAAACTTCCTGGCGGCACAATAGTAACTATAAACTTCCTGGCGGTACAATAGTAACTATAAACTTCCTGGCGGTACAATACTAACTATAAACTTCCTTGTGGTACAATAGTAACTATAAACTTCCTGGCGGTACAATACTAACTATAAACTTCCTGGCGGTACAATACTAACTATAAACTTCCTGGCGGTTCAATAGAAACTATAAACTTCCTGGCGGTACAATACTAACTATAAACTTCCTGGTGGTACAATACTAACTATAAACTTCCTGGCGGTACAATAGTAACTATAAACTTCCTGGCGGTACAATACTAACTATAAACTTCCTGGCGGTACAATAGTAACTATAAACTTCCTGGCGGTACAATACTAACTATAAACTTCCTGGCGGTACAATACTAACTATAAACTTCCTGGCGGTACAATAGTAACTATAAACTTACTGGTGGTACAATAGTAACTGTAAACTTCCTGGCGGTACAATAGTAACTATAAACTTCCTGGCGGTACAATAGTAACTATAAACTTCCTGGCGGTACAATAGTAACTATAAACTTCCTGGCGGTACAATACTAACTATAAACTTCCTGGCGGTACAATAGTAACTATAAACTTCCTGGCGGTACAATAGTAACTATAAACTTCCTGGTGGTACAATAGTAACTATAAACTTCCTGGCGGTACAATAGTAACTATAAACTTCCTGGCGGTACAATAGTAACTATAAACTTCCTGGCTGTACAATAGTAACTATAAACTTCCTGGCGGTACAATAGTAACAATAAACTTCCTGGCGGTACAACAGTAACTATAAACTTCCTGGCGGTGCAATACTAGCTATAAACTTCCTGGCGGTACAATAGTAACTATAAACTTCCTGGCAGAAGAATAGTAACTATAAACTTCCTGGCGGTACAATAGTAACTATAAACTTCCTGGCGGTACAATAGTAACTATTAACTTCCTGGCGGTACAATACTAACTATAAACTTCCTGGCGGTACAATACTAACTATAAACTTCCTGGCGGAACAATAGTAACTATAAACTTCCTGGCGGTACAATAGTAACTATAAACTTCCTGGCAGTACAATAGTAACTATAAACTTCCTGGCGGTACAATAGTAACTATAAACTTCCTGGCGGTACAATAGTAACTATAAACTTCCTGGCTGTACAATAGTAACTATAAACTTCCTGGCGGTACAATAGTAACAATAAACTTCCTGGCGGTACAACAGTAACTATACACTTCCTGGCGGTGCAATACTAACTATAAACTTCCTGGCGGTGCAATACTAACTATAAACTTCCTGGCGGTACAATAGTAACTATAAACTTCCTGGCGGTACAACAGTAACTATAAACTTCCTGGCGGTAAAATAGTAACTATAAACTTCCTGGCGGTGCAATACTAACTATAAACTTCCTGGCGGTACAATACTAACTATAAACTTCCTTGCGGTACAATACTAACTATAAACTTCCTGGCGGTGCAATACTAACTATAAACTTCCTGGCATTACAATAGTAACTATAAACTTCCTGGCGGTACAATAGTAACTATAAACTTCCTGGCGGTACAATACTAACTATAGACTTCCTGGCGGTACAATACTAACTATAAACTTCCTGGCGGTAAAATAGTAACTATAAACTTCCTGGCGGTGCAATACTAACTATAAACTTCCTGGCGGTACAATACTAACTATAAACTTCCTTGCGGTACAATACTAACTATAAACTTCCTGGCGGTGCAATACTAACTATAAACTTCCTGGCATTACAATAGTAACTATAAACTTCCTGGCGGTACAATAGTAACTATAAACTTCCTGGCGGTACAATACTAACTATAGACTTCCTGGCGGTACAATAGTAACTATAAACTTCCTGGCGGTACAATAGTAACTATAAACTTCCTGGTGGTACAATAGTAACTATAAACTTCCTGGCGGTACAATAGTAACTATAAATTTCCTGGCAGTGCAATACTAACTATAGACTTCCTGGCGGTACAATACTAACTATAAACTTCCTGGCGGTACAATACTAACTATAAACTTCCTGGCGGTGCAATACTAACTATAAACTTCCTGGCGGCACAATAGTAACTATAAACTTCCTGGCGGTACAATAGTAACTATAAACTTCCTGGCGGTACAATACTAACTATAAACTTCCTTGTGGTACAATAGTAACTATAAACTTCCTGGCGGTACAATACTAACTATAAACTTCCTGGCGGTACAATACTAACTATAAACTTCCTGGCGGTTCAATAGAAACTATAAACTTCCTGGCGGTACAATACTAACTATAAACTTCCTGGTGGTACAATACTAACTATAAACTTCCTGGCGGTACAATAGTAACTATAAACTTCCTGGCGGTACAATACTAACTATAAACTTCCTGGCGGTACAATAGTAACTATAAACTTCCTGGCGGTACAATACTAACTATAAACTTCCTGGCGGTACAATACTAACTATAAACTTCCTGGCGGTACAATAGTAACTATAAACTTACTGGTGGTACAATAGTAACTGTAAACTTCCTGGCGGTACAATAGTAACTATAAACTTCCTGGCGGTACAATAGTAACTATAAACTTCCTGGCGGTACAATAGTAACTATAAACTTCCTGGCGGGACAATACTAACTATAAACTTCCTGGCGGTACAATAGTAACTATAAACTTCCTGGCGGTACAATAGTAACTATAAACTTCCTGGTGGTACAATAGTAACTATAAACTTCCTGGCGGTACAATAGTAACTATAAACTTCCTGGCGGTACAATAGTAACTATAAACTTCCTGGCGGTACAATACTAACTATAAACTTCCTGGCGGTACAATACTAACTATAAACTTCCTGGCGGTGCAATACTAACTATAAACTTCCTGGCGTTACAATAGTAACTATAAACTTCCTGGCGGGACAATAGTAACTATAAACTTCCTGGCGGTACAATAGTAACTACAAACTTCCTGGCGGTACAATAATAACTATAAACTTCCTGGCGGTACAATAGTAAGTATAAACTTCCTGGCGGTGCAATACTAACTATAAACTTCCTGGCGGTACAATACTAACTATATACTTCCTGGCGGTACAATACTAACTATAAACTTCCTGGCGGTGCAATACTAACTATAAACTTCCTGGCGGTACAATAGTAACTATAAACTTCCTGGCGGTACAATAGTAACTATAAACTTCCTGGCGGTACAATACTAACTATAAACTTCCTGGCGGTACAATAGTAACTATAAACTTCCCAGTGGTACAATAGTAACTATTAACTTCCTGGCGGTACAATACTAACTATAAACTTCCTGGCGGTACAATAGAAACTATAAACTTCCTGGCGGTACAATACTAACTATAAACTTCCTGGCGATACAATAGTAACTATAAACTTCCTGGCGGTACAATAGTAACTGTAAACTTCCTGGCAGTACAATAGTAACTATAAACTTCCTGGCAGTACAATACTAACTATAAACTTCCTTGCGGTACAATACTAACTATAAACTTCCTGGCGGTACAATAGTAACTATAAACTTCCTGGCGGTACAATAGTAACTATAAACTTCCTGGCGGTACAATAGTAACTATAAACTTCCTGGCGGTACAATAGTAACTATAAACTTCCTGGCGGTACAATAGTAACTATAAACTTCCTGGAGGTACAATAGTAACTATAAACTTCCTGGCGGTACAATAGTAACTATAAACTTCCTGGCGGTACAATAGTAACTATAAACTTCCTCTCGGTACAATACTAACTATAAACTTCCTGGCGGTACAATACTAACTATAAACTTCCTGGCGGTACAATAGTAACTATAAACTTCCTGGCGGTACAATAATAACTATAAACTTCCTTGCGGTACAATGCTAACTATAAACTTCCTGGCGGTACAATAGTAACTATAAACTTCCTGGCGGTACAATAATAACTATAAACTTCCTGGCGGTACAATAGTAACTATAAACTTCCTGGCGGTACAATACTAACTATAAACTTCCTGGCGGTACAATACTAACTATAAACTTCCTAAATATAGCGATTTACTTGACCAGATTAAAAACATATTTTTTTTAATTATCAGTCAACTCTCTCATAAATCTCTATAATGCATTTTTTTAACGAATGCAACTAGAAAAAGTTGATTGAAAATTGATTATCCTTCACAATGGAGACCCTCCCACGTCCTCCTCAATTCTTTATATACTGTATCAATCGTATTTAACAAAACAAAACAGTCGCTGTAGGGGAGTTGACTATAACAAAAAAGGATAATAATAATAATAATTCATCAATTTCTACTTAGTTCTCGAAAAAGTCGATTTGTCCTTTTATATTTAAATACAAAACAGCTGATCCATCCGGGCAGAGCGCGATGCCAGATGTCACAGCAATGTTGTTATTAAGATGGATGAAATGTAAATGTAAAAGTAATGTAAATGTAAATGTAATGTAAATGTAAATGTAATGTAAATGTAAATGTAAATGTAATGTAAATGTAAATGTAATGTAAATGTAAATGTAATGTAAATGTAAATGTAATGTAAATGTAATGTAAATGTAAATGTAAATGTAATGTAAATGTAATGTAAATGTAAATGTAAATGTAATGTAAATGTAATGTAAATGTAAATGTAAATGTAATGTAAATGTAAATGTAATGTAAATGTAAATGTAAATGTAAATGTAAATGTAATGTAATGTAAATGTAAATGTAATGTATATGTAAATGTAAATGTAATGTAAATGTAAATGTAAATGTAATGTATATGTAAATGTAAATGTAAATGTAATGTAAATGTAATGCAAATGTAAATGTAATGTAAATGTAAATGTAAATGTAAATGTAAATGTAATGTAAATGTAAATGTAATGTAAATGTAAATGTAAATGTAAATGTAATGTAAATGTAAATGTAATGTAAATGTAAATGTAATGTAATGTAAATGTAATGTAAATGTAATGTAAATGTAATGTAAATGTAAATGTAAATGTAATGTAAATGTAAATGTAAATGTAATGTAAATGTAAATGTAATGTAATGTAAATGTAATGTAAATGTAAATGTAAATGCAAATGTAATGTAAATGTAAATGTAATGTAATGTAAATGTAAATGTAAATGTAATGTAAATGTAATGTAAATGTAAATGTAAATGTAAGTGTAATGTAAATGTAATGTAAATGTAAATGTAATGTAAATGTAATGTAAATGTAAATGTAAATGTAAATGTAATGTAAATGTAAATGTAATGTAAATGTAAATGTAAATGTAAATGTAATGTAAATGTAAATGTAAATGTAATGTAAATGTAAATGTAAATGTAATATAAATGTAAATGTAATGTAAATGTAAATGTAAATGTAATGTAAATGTAAATGTAAATGTAAATGTAATGTAAATGTAAATGTAATGTAAATGTAAATGTAAATGTAAATGTAATGTAAATGTAATGTAAATGTAAATGTAAATGTAAATGTAATGTAAATGTAAATGTAAACGTAAACGTAATGTAAATGTAAATGTAAATGTAAATGTAAATGTAATGTAAATGTAAATGTAAATGTAAATGTAATGTAAATGTAATGTAAATGTAAATGTAAATGTAATGTAAATGTAAATGTAATGTAAATGTAAATGTAAATATAAATGTGAATGTAATGTAAATGTAAATGTAAATGTAATGTAAATGTAAATGTAAATGTAAATGTATATGTAATGTAAATGTAAATGTAAATGTAAATGTAATGTAAATGTAAATGTAATGTAAATGTAAATGTAAATGTAATGTAAATGTAAATGTAATGTAAATGTAAATGTAAATGTAATGTAAATGTAAATGTAATGTAAATGTAAATGTAATGTAAAGGAAAATGTAAATTTAAATGTAATGTAAATGTAAATGTAATGTAAATGTAAATGTAATGTAAATGTAATGTAAATGTAAATGTAAATGTAATGTAAATGTAAATGTAAAAGTAATGTAAATGTAAATGTAAATGTAAATGTAAATGTAAATGTAATGTAAATGTAAATGTAAATGTAATGTAATGTAAATGTAAATGTAAATGTAAATGTAATGTAAATGTAATGTAAATGTAAATGTAAATGTAAGTGTAATGTAAATGTAATGTAAATGTAAATGTAATGTAAATGTAATGTAAATGTAAATGTAAATGTAAATGTAATGTAAATGTAAATGTAATGTAAATGTAAATGTAAATGTAAATGTAAATGTAATGTAAATGTAAATGTAAATGTAATGTAAATGTAAATGTAAATGTAATATAAATGTAAATGTAATGTAAATGTAAATGTAAATGTAATGTAAATGTAAATGTAAATGTAAATGTAAATGTAAATGTAAATGTAATGTAAATGTAATGTAAATGTAAATGTAAATGTAAATGTAATGTAAATGTAAATGTAAATGTAAACGTAATGTAAATGTAAATGTAAATGTAATGTAAATGTAAATGTAAATGTAATGTAAATGTAATGTAAATGTAAATGTATATGTAATGTAAATGTAAATGTAAATGTAATGTAAATGTAAATGTAATGTAAATGTAAATGTAATGTAAATGTAAATGTAAATATAAATGTGAATGTAATGTAAATGTAAATGTAAATGTAATGTAAATGTAAATGTAAATGTAAATGTATATGTAATGTAAATGTAAATGTAAATGTAAATGTAATGTAAATGTAAATGTAATGTAAATGTAAATGTAAATGTAAAGTAAATGTAAATGTAATGTAAATGTAAATGTAATGTAAAGGAAAATGTAAATTTAAATGTAATGTAAATGTAAATGTAAATGTAATGTAAATGTAAATGTAATGTAAATGTAATGTAAATGTAAATGTAAATGTAATGTAAATGTAAATGTAAAAGTAATGTAAATGTAAATGTAAATGTAAATGTTAATGTAATGTAAATGTAAATGTAATGTAATGTAAATGTAAATGTAAATGTAAATGTAATGTAAATGTAAATGTAAATGTAATGTAAATGTAAATGTAATGTAAATGTAAATGTAAATGTAATGTAAATGTAAATGTAAATGTAAATGTAATGTAAATGTAAATGTAATGTAAATGTAAATGTAATGTAAACGTAATGTAAATGTAATGTAAATGTAAATGTAATGTAAATGTAAATGTAAATGTAATGTAAATGTAAATGTAATGTAAATGTAAATGTAAATGTAAAAGTAATGTAAATGTAAATGTAAATGTAAATGTAAATGTAATGTAAATGTAAATGTAATGTAATGTAAATGTAAATGTAAATGTAAATGTAATGTAAATGTAAATGTAAATGTAATGTAAATGTAAATGTAATGTAAATGTAAATGTAAATGTAATGTAAATGTAATGTAAATGTAAATGTAATGTAAATGTAATGTAAATGTAAATGTAATGTAAATGTAAATGTAATGTAAATGTAAATGTAATGTAAATGTAAATGTAATGTAAATGTAAATGTAAATGTAATGTAAATGTATATGTAATGTAAATGTAAATGTAAATGTAATGTAAATGTAAATGTAATGTAAATGTAAATGTAAATGTAATGTATATGTAAATGTAAATGTAAATGTAATGTAATGTAAATGTAAATGTAATTGTAAATGTAATTGTAAATGTAAATGTAATGTAAATGTAAATGTAAATGTAAATGTAAATGTAAATGTAATGTAAATGTAATGTAAATGTAAATGTAATGTAAATGTAATGTAAATGTAAATGTAATGTAAATGTAAATGTAATGTAAATATAAATGTAAATGTAATGTAAATGTAAATGTAAATGTAATGTAAATGTAAATGTAAATGTAATGTAATGTAAATGTAAATGTAAATGTAATGCAAGTGTAAATGTAATGTAATGTAAATGTAAATGTAATGTAATGTAAATGTAAATTTAAATGCAATGTAAATGTAAATGTAAATGTAATGTAAATGTAAATGTAATGTAAATGTAAATGTAATGTAAATGTAAATGTAAATGTAAATGTAATGTAAATGTAAATGTAATGTAAATGTAAATGTAAATGTAAATGTAATGAAAATGTAAATGTAATGTAATGTAAATGTAAACGTAAATGTAATGTAAATGTAAATGTAATGTAAATGTAAATGTAATGTAAATGTAAATGTAAATGTAATGTAAATGTAAATGTAAATGTAATGTAATGTAAATGTAAATGTAAATGTAATGTAATGTAAATGTAAATGTAAATGTAATGTAAATGTAAATGTAAATGTAATGTAAATGTAAATGTAATGTAAATGTAAATGTAAATGTAAACGTAATGTAAATGTAATGTAAATGTAAGTGTAAATGTAATGTTATTGTAAATGTAAATGTAATGTAAATGTAAATGTAATGTAAATGTAATATAAATGTAATGTAAATGTAAATGTAAAGGTAAATGTAATGTAAATGTAAATGTAATGTAAATGTAAATGTAAATGTAATGTAAATGTAAATGTAAATGTAAATGTAATGTAAATGTAAATGTAATGTAAATGTAAATGTAATGTAAACGTAATGTAAATGTAATGTAAATGTAAATGTAATGTAAATGTAAATGTAAATGTAATGTAAATGTAAATGTAAATGTAAATGTAATGTAAATGTAATGTAAATGTAAATGTAATGTAAATGTAAATGTAATGTAAATATAATGTAAATGTAAATGTAAATGGTATGTAAATGTAATGTAAATGTAATGTAAATGTAAATGTAAATGTAATGTAAATGTAAATGTAAATGTAATGTAAATGTAAATGTAATGTAAATGTAAATGTAAATGTAATGTAAATGTAATGTAAATGTAAATGTAAATGTAATGTAAATGTAATGTAAATGTAAATGTAAATGTAAATGTAATGTAAATGTAAATGTAATGTAAATGTAAATGTAAATGTAATGTAAATGTAATGTAAATGTAAATGTAAATGTAATGTAAATGTAAATGTAAATGTAATGTAAATATAAATGTAAATGTAATGTAAATGTAAATGTAAATGTAATGTAAATGTAAATGTAAATGTAATGTAAATGTAAATGTAAATGTAATGTAAATGTAAATGTAAATGTAAATGTAATGTAATGTAAATGTAAATGTAAATGTAATGTAAATGAAAATGTAAATGTAATGTAAATGTAAATGTAATGTAAATGTAATGTAAATGTAAATGTAAATGTAATGTAAATGTAATGTAAATGTAAATGTAAATGTAATGTAAATGTAAATGTAAATGTAACGTAAATGTAAATGTAATGTAAATGTAATGTAAATGTAATGAAAATGTAAATGTAAAGGTAAATGTAATGTAAATGTAAATGTAATGTAAATGTAAATGTAATGTAAATGTAAATGTAAATGTAATGTAAATGTAAATGTAATGTAAATGTAAATGTAATGTAATGTAAATGTAAATGTAAATGTAATGTAAATGTAAATGTAATGTAAATGTAAATGTAAATGTAAATGTAATGTAAATGTAAATGTAAATGTAATGTAAATGTAATGTAAATGTAAATGTAATGTATATGTAAATGTAATGTAAATGTAATGAAAATGTAAATGTAAATGTAAATGTAATGTAAATGTAATGTAAATGTAAATGTAAATGTAATGTAAATGTAAATGTAATGTAAATGTAAATGTAAATGTAATGTAAATGTAATGTAAATGTAAATGTAAATGTAAATGTAATGTAAATGTAATGTAAATGTAAATGTAAATGTAAATTTAAATGTAATGTAAATGTAAATGTAATGTAAATGTATATGTAAATGTAAATGTAATGTAAATGTAAATGTAATGAAAATGTAAATGTAATGTAAATGTAATGTAAATGTAAATGTAATGTAAATGTAATGTAAATGTAAATGTAAATGTAATGTAAATGTAATGTAATGTAAATGTAAATGTAATGTAAATGTAAATGTAAATGTAAATGTAAATGTAAATGTAAATGTAAATGTAAATGTAAATGTAAATGTAAATGTAAATGTAAATATAAATGTAAATATAAATGTAAATATAAATGTAAATATAAATGTAAATGTAAATGTAAATGTAAATGTAAATGTAAATATAAATGTAAATATAAATGTAAATGTAAATGTAAATGTAATGTAAATGTAAATGTAAATGTAATGTAAATGTAAATGTAAATGTAATGTAATGGTGGTAGGTTAGTGATAGTGGTGGTAGGTTGGTGATAATGGTGGTAGGTTGGTGATAATGGTGGTAGGTTGGTGATAATGGTGGTAGGTTGGTGATAATGGTGGTAGGTTAGTGATAATGGTGGTAGATGGTGATAATGGTGGTAGGTTGGTGATAATGGTGGTAGATGGTGATAATGGTGGTAGGTTAGTGATAATGGTGGTAGATGGTGATAATGGTGGTAGGTTGGTGATAATGGTGGTAGGTTGGTGATAATGGTGGTAGGTTAGTGATAATGATGGTAGGTTAGTGATAATGGTGGTAGGTTGGTGATAATGGTGGTAGGTTGGTGATAATGGTGGTAGGTTGGGGATAATGGTGGTAGGTTGGTGATAATGGTGGTAGATGGTGATAATGGTGGTAGGTTAGTGATAATGGTGGTAGGTTGGTGATAATGGTGGTAGGTTGGTGATTATGGTGGTAGGTTGGTGATAATGGTGGTAGATGGTGATAATGGTGGTAGGTTGGTGATAATGGTGGTAGATGGTGATAATGGTGGTAGATGGTGGTGAATCGTGGTTGTTGGGGGTTGATGGGTTTGTTAATGGTGGAGCGTGGGTAGTTGTGGTGGTGGTGGTGGTGGTTGGTATTCGTGTTAGTGTTGGTGTTAATGGTTATGGTAAGTGCTGGTGTTGGTGGTTAAGGTGGTTAATGTTGGTGGTTAAGTTGAATTCAAAAAATAAAACAATACGGTTATATATATTTATTTCCATTACAGAATTAAAAATCTTAGGCCATAATGATTAATTAATACACCAGTATTTGACAGCTAATACGCACACAGGCAATGAAAAATTTGTGTATAATAAGAAGGTTATTTATAGGGACACTTGTTGCAACTGAGTTTAATTAATTCAAGGTTATGTTTGCTTAGTTATACCTGGATAATATTATACTTAAAGGAGAGAAGTTATCTGAGACAGTGTCACTGTAGGCAGCTGCCTAGCCGAAATACGAACCTGTTTACAACCCAAAATTGAGAAGGAGGTTTGAAAAGTCTATATACATCACACCCGAGACTCGGAGAAGTTCTGCGTGAGACAGTGCCCTTCGAAAGGGCATTTTGATACCAAAATGTCACTGCTGGGTTGTTATATATCTAGGCCGTTATTACCAGCTGTTTCGGACGAGAAATATTCTCACTTTAACCGTGGCTTGTTCTGTGCTGTCAGATCGGTATTGATACAGGTCAAAGGAGCATGTAGTAACATGTGTTGCTCATGCTGGAGCTTGGATCACTAGGGCGAGGATGAGTGAGTCGTAAAACTCCAGGCCAGTGTGTAAGCCAGTGGGTCAGCTGGCTACAATAAGAGTCATCTAATTAGGTTTATTTAGACACCCTGAAGAGGCTAACATGAGCCCCACTGTGACCACAAATGTTCCGTGGTTTGTTGGCAATAGTGTTATTACGATTTCCTGAGGCATTATACAATATCATTTCAAGCTTTGGACGGTCTGGCTTTGAGTTCCATAGGTCCATTTCAAGACTAGTTTTGTTGCCTTGCTTGGTCAGTCACTGCTCGTCTAGAAACAGACATTTCAGCGTCTCGTGTTTGCTCAGGTATTTAAAGCCTCTCGACTTTGTAATTATTTAAAAAAAATAGGTTGGGCTCGACCACATGGCCTGGTTCACACAACTTCTACACTCTGGTCAACATTATTATTAGCTCACCTGGTTCTAGCTTGCTGTTGGCGAGGTTAAGCGAGTGGTCGACACTCAGTGATGTGATGCACATCAAACATACCCGCCAATTCTCTCAGTTCTTCAGCTGTCGATAACTTCTTATCTTCCAGATAATTTAGCAGTTCTCTAGTTGTGTTAGCCAAAAAATCCTGGCCCTTCCCTGCGCCTTAGGCACCATCGTACTAAAATCAGTTTTCTTGTTCAGGGCCACCTCACCTTAGATTTACCAGAATCTAACGTAATTTTTTTTAGCTGAAACTTTGGTAGTACAAATGAAGCAGCTTTTAAGGAAAAAAGATTTTTACAAAGTTATTCTCCCGATACTCTGGGGGACATCGTTGTTGTCCTCTGTTGACCTTTACCTTGCAGCTGAGTGTGCTGCACAGTGGCTCAGTAACTTGTAGGTCAACTCAGTGCGGTCGCCTGATTTTTGAATGCATCGAAATATCTGTCAAGGTCAGCACCACTGCTACTGCACCACGAACATTGAAAGAAAATTACGGCACTCCATCATTCGCATCCTCAATCATCATCCTTGTGATCATTTATATGGTTATTCCAGTTTATTTCATTACTGCCATTCATCCTTCTTTCGAAACGTAGTTTCTCTCGCTGTCACTGTGTACGGCTACTCACTTAATACAAATGTCTGTTTACTGTGCAGCAGCAGCGCTGAGGCGCAGTGCTGCTGCTGCTGCTGTCCCTGGTAGTGAATATTCTGCACCACTCTGCTGATCAACAAGGCAAACCCTTGCTGTGGTTATAGTTTTTCCCAAAAACTTAATTCCTGATGCCTCTCTGTCACCAAATGTGTCACCATCTGATGTTTACAGTACTTGTTAAGCCACCAGTGACTTAGCTTCACTCAGCGGTGTTACAGCAGCTGTAGCCACTTGCTTTCTCTTCTCCTAACACCACTGTTTTCACGAATGTCTATTTTATACAGGCGCTCAGCAGTAAAAAAGTTTTTACCTTAACTCTATTCGCTGTACGTGTCCGGAATATTCACCTGCCTACAAATTTCCACAATTCCTGAAGCGACAGAGTCTAAAAACTTCACACATTGTTTACGTCGTGCTCCTTGCTAGGTGCTGTACGAAACTTTACGTTGATTTGGACTCGGGTCTCATCTAGAGTACGTCTATTTACCGAAACTCCGATAATTCATATAGACAAATACGGAAATATTAAAAAAAATATATAGATTCATTAAAATTTGTTTTAAAATGAGTTCAGAAGTCAAGTAAAACATCATTAGATTATTTTTCTTCTCTAACGCCAAAATCTTAGGCAATAATGACTTATAATATATTCCAAGATAGGAATGATAAAGTTATCTCAGAGATGCAGCATCGTCGAGTGATCCTGTCACCAGTCGAGTAAAGATGAGCTGAAGTAATCTAGTCACCAGTCGAGTAATATATCCTGTGATGAGAGCCATACACTGAATGTCTCAGAAAAATGGAGGGTACCCAGCAGTCAACTAGGATGAGGAAATAAACACATTTACAATACCTGGGTATCTTTTATTTGAATAAAGATACTCAGGTGTTGCACATGTATAGGATGGATAATGAGAACCTTCAAAACTAGGGACGCCAAGCCCATGATTCTCTTCAAATCGCTTGTGCTCTCTAGGCTGGAATACTGCCTAACGGCTCCCTTCAAGGCTGGCGTCATTGCTGACATGGAGAGTGTACAAGGAAATTTCATGGCACACAGAAGTACGATAAGGCAACTAAACTACTGGGAACGGTTGAAGGTCCTTGATCTGTATTCCCTGGAATGCAGGAGAGAAAGATACATGATAATATACACTTGGAAGGTCCTAGAGGGATTGGTACCAAATCTGCACACGAAAATCACTCCCAATGAAAGCAAAAGACTCGGCAAGAGATGCAACATTCCCCCGATGAAAAGCAGGGGCACCATGGGCACACTGAGAGATAACACAATAAGTGTCTGGGGCCCAAGACTGTTCAATTACCTTGCAGTATACATAAGGGGGATTACCAATAGACCCTTGGTTGTTTTCAAGAAGGCAATGGACAGGCACCTAAAGTCAGTATCTGACCAACTGGGCTGTGGTTTGTACATCAGCTTGCATGCTGCCAGCAGTAACAGCCTGGTTGATCAGACGCTGATCCACCATGAGGCCTGGTCTCAGACTGGGCCGTGGGGGTGTTCACCCCCGAAACCCTCTCCAGGTAGGTATGTCTTCAACTGGTTTGTATTCTGTTCCACTGTCGTCAGGTCAACTAGGAATCAGGTAGCAGAAAACTAACTCTTAGAATCACTCAAATATAGACCAGTCTCTCATGCTATAAATTAACTAAATTTACTAATTCAATAAACATTAAAAAAATAGAATTAACATAAAAAGTTAACTATGTAAATTTGTTAATACATTTTGAAGATGGTTAACACACAGGTTATACCATGTTAACACAAGCTCAGAAAGAGCTTATCAAAATATATTATTTAAAGGCGAAATGGGTCCAAACTGCGTATATCTTGATGTAACAAGGCTGAAGCAACCTGTTACGATGTTGTGTACGACACTGCCTGACTACGTACCTGACTACGTACCTACCTGACTACCACCTGTCTAACCTTCCTTCCTACCTATACCTGCTTGACAACCATCCAACCTACCTACCAACATTTCCACAAACATTCCTACCTGCTGCAGGTTTGGCGATCGCTGTGGTGGTGTGGCGTTCCACTCGTCTTGAGGCACTGACCAGACGCCAATACCTGGCACTCTCCGGCACCATTATCGCCACAGTCCTTGGCACCTTCTACCTACAAATGTGAGAACACAAGCTATTACATACCCTCCTTCCTGCGCTCAGGGATTGTTCTGAATGAACAGACGGAGGATCGATCCTCCACTACTACTAGTTGTACGCATTCCAGTTTTGTCTCCTTCCAAGATTTCTTTCCGTTTACGTCATAATGTTTATCAGTCCCCATTTTTATTTTGTTTATCAAACAAGTTCACCCACCCGTCACCCACCTACTCTCTCAGCCACCCACTGCCTCAGCCACTGACTCTGCCTCACGCAGGTTTATGGGACACAACGTTCTGTGGTCGCTGGAGAAGGCGGTGAAGTGGTGTGTGAAGCAGGAGTACATCCACCTAGACACCACTCCCTTGTACTCCTTCTGTAGGTACTCTGGCGTCTCCCTAGGACTGGGACTGGCACTCTCCTCGTCCATGTACAAGCGAGCTAACACACCCAAGTGAGTCCTTTATGCTATTATTATTATTATTATTATTATTATTATTGTTGTTATTATTATTATTATTATTATTATTATTATTATTATTATTATTATTATTATTATTATTTATTGTTGTTATTATTAATCATCATTATCATAATACTGAAGTGCCAAACCAGTAGGAGTCGCACAACATTTAGGGAACAGGAGACAATCAAATATGATCCAGTGGAATGGAGGGTAGATCCAATTTCATGGATCAAGAGCCCTTCCCTGGCACCAGGGCAACACTCTCCCCCGCCCAGTGAAGGTAAACTGAAGAAGAATGTAAGATCAGGTACTAAGAAGGAAACTCACACACATCTTCTAGCAATAAACGTCCATGTTGACTCTAAGTTCCCTTTTTATTTTTTATCTCATTAAACTTATCATGGAGGTGATTTTTTGTTCCCTATATTATTTTGTTTTATTTTTGGCACATTATCACACTTTCCTCCTCTCCCCTACTCTCTCCCTCCCTCACTCTCTCCCTCCCTCACTTCTTACCTCCCTCACTCTCTCCCTCCCTCACTTCTTACCTCCCTCACTCTCTCCCTCCCTCACTTCTTACCTTCGTCACTCTCTCCCTCCCTCACTCTGTCATGCTCTCCCCTACTCTCTCCCTCCCTCACTCTCTCATGCTCTCCCCTACTCTCTCCCTCCCTCACTCTCTCAAGCTCTCCCCTACTCTCTCCCTCCCTCACTCTCTCATGCTCTCCCCTACTCTCTCCCTCCCTCACTCTCTCATGCTCTCCCCTACTCTCTCCCTCCCTCACTCTCTCATGCTCTCCCCTACTCTCTCCCTCCCTCACTCTCTCATGCTCTCCCCTACTCTCCCCCTCCCTCACTCTCTCATGCTCTCCCCTACTCTCTCCCTCCCTCACTCTCTCATGCTCTCCCCTACTCTCTCCCTCCCTCACTCTCTCATGCTCTCCCCTACTCTCTCCCTCCCTCACTCTCTCATGCTCTCCCCTACTCTCTCCCTCCCTCACTCTCTCATGCTCTCCCCTACTCTCTCCCTCCCTCACTCTCTCATGCTCTCCCCTACTCTCTCCCTCCCTCACTCTCTCATGCTCTCCCCTACTCTCTCCCTCCCTCACTCTCTCATGCTCTCCCCTACTCTCTCCCTCCCTCACTCTCTCATGCTCTCCCCTACTCTCTCCCTCCCTCACTCTCTCATGCTCTCCCCTACTCTCTCCCTCCCTCACTCTCTCATGCTCTCCCCTACTCTCTCCCTCCCTCACTCTCTCATGCTCTCCCCTACTCTCTCCCTCCCTCACTCTCTCATGCTCTCCCCTACTCTCTCCCTCCCTCACTCTCTCATGCTCTTCCCTACTCTCTCCCTCCCTCACTCTCTCATGCTCTCCCCTACTCTCTCCCTCCCTCACTCTCTCATGCTCTCCCCTACTCTCTCCCTCCCTCACTCTCTCATGCTCTCCCCTACTCTCTCCCTCCCTCACTCTCTCATGCTCTCCCCTACTCTCTCCCTCCCTCACTCTGTCATGCTCTCCCCTACTCTCTCCCTCCCTCACTCTCTCATGCTCTCCCCTACTCTCTCCCTCCCTCATTCTGTCATGCTCTCCCCTACTCTCTCCCTCCCTCACTCTCTCATGCTCTCCCCTACTCTCTCCCTCCCTCACTCTCTCATGCTCTCCCCTACTCTCTCCCTCCCTCACTCTCTCATGCTCTCCCCTACTCTCTCCCTCCCTCACTCTCTCATGCTCTCCCCTACTCTCTCCCTCCCTCACTCTCTCATGCTCTCCCCTACTCTCTCCCTCCCTCACTCTCTCATGCTCTCCCCTACTCTCTCCCTCCCTCACTCTCTCATGCTCTCCCCTACTCTCTCCCTCCCTCACTCTCTCATGCTCTCCCCTACTCTCTCCCTCCCTCACTCTCTCATGCTCTCCCCTACTCTCTCCCTCCCTCACTCTCTCATGCTCTCCCCTACTCTCTCCCTCCCTCACTCTCTCATGCTCTCCCCTACTCTCTCCCTCCCTCACTCTCTCATGCTCTCCCCTACTCTCTCCCTCCCTCACTCTCTCATGCTCTCCCCTACTCTCTCCCTCCCTCACTCTCTCATGCTCTCCCCTACTCTCTCCCTCCCTCACTCTCTCATGCTCTCCCCTACTCTCTCCCTCCCTCACTCTCTCATGCTCTCCCCTACTCTCTCCCTCCCTCACTCTCTCATGCTCTCCCCTACTCTCTCCCTCCCTCACTCTCTCATGCTCTCCCCTACTCTCTCCCTCCCTCACTCTCTCATGCTCTCCCCTACTCTCTCCCTCCCTCACTCTCTCATGCTCTCCCCTACTCTCTCCCTCCCTCACTCTCTCATGCTCTCCCCTACTCTCTCCCTCCCTCACTCTCTCATGCTCTCCCCTACTCTCTCCCTCCCTCACTCTCTCATGCTCTCCCCTACTCTCTCCCTCCCTCACTCTCTCATGCTCTCCCCTACTCTCTCCCTCCCTCACTCTCTCATGCTCTCCCCTACTCTCTCCCTCCCTCACTCTCTCATGCTCTCCCCTACTCTCTCCCTCCCTCACTCTCTCATGCTCTCCCCTACTCTCTCCCTCCCTCACTCTCTCATGCTCTCCCCTACTCTCTCCCTCCCTCACTCTCTCATGCTCTCCCCTACTCTCTCCCTCCCTCACTCTCTCATGCTCTCCCCTACTCTCTCCCTCCCTCACTCTCTCATGCTCTCCCCTACTCTCTCCCTCCCTCACTCTCTCCTCTCACTCTCTCTCTCCTCACTCTCTCTGCTCCCCTACTCTCTCCCTCCCTCACTCTCTCATGCTCTCCCCTACTCTCTCCCTCCCTCACTCTCTCATGCTCTCCCCTACTCTCTCCCTCCCTCACTCTCTCATGCTCTCCCCTACTCTCTCCCTCCCTCACTCTCTCATGCTCTCCCCTACTCTCTCCCTCCCTCACTCTCTCATGCTCTCCCCTACTCTCTCCCTCCCTCACTCTCTCATGCTCTCCCCTACTCTCTCCCTCCCTCACTCTCTCATGCTCTCCCCTACTCTCTCCCTCCCTCACTCTCTCATGCTCTCCCCTACTCTCTCCCTCCCTCACTCTCTCATGCTCTCCCCTACTCTCTCCCTCCCTCACTCTCTCATGCTCTCCCCTACTCTCTCCCTCCCTCACTCTCTCATGCTCTCCCCTACTCTCTCCCTCCCTCACTCTCTCATGCTCTCCCCTACTCTCTCCCTCCCTCACTCTCTCATGCTCTCCCCTACTCTCTCCCTCCCTCACTCTCTCATGCTCTCCCCTACTCTCTCCCTCCCTCACTCTCTCACGCTCTCCCCTACTCTCTCCCTCCCTCACTCTCTCATGCTCTCCGCTACTCTCTCCCTCCCTCACTCTCTCATGCTCTCCCCTACTCTCTCCCTCCCTCACTCTCTCACGCTCTCCCCTACTCTCTCCCTCCCTCACTCTCTCATGCTCTCCCCTACTCTCTCCCTCCCTCACTCTCTCATGCTCTCCCCTACTCTCTCCCTCCCTCACTCTCTCATGCTCTCCCCTACTCTCTCCCTCCCTCACTCTCTCATGCTCTCCCCTACTCTCTCCCTCCCTCACTCTCTCATGCTCTCCCCAACACTCTCCCTCCCTCACTCTCTCATGCTCTCCCCTACTCTCTCTCTCCCTCACTCTCTCATGCTCTCCCCTACTCTCTCCCTCCCTCACTCTCTCATCGTCTCCCCTACTCTCTCCCTCCCTCACTCTCTCATGCTCTCTCCTACTCTCTCCCTCCTTCACTCTCTCATGCTCTCCCCTACTCTCTCCCTCCCTCACTCTCTCATGCTCTCCCCTACTCTCTCCCTCCCTCACTCTCTCATGCTCTCCCCTACTCTCTCCCTCCCTCACTCTCTCATGCTCTCCCCTACTCTCTCCCTCCCTCACTCTCTCATGCTCTCCCCTACTCTATCCCTCCCTCACTCTCTCATGCTCTCCCCTACTACTCCCTCCCTCACTCCTCCTCTCCCCTACTCTCCCCCCCTCACTCTCATTCTCTCCCCTACTCTCTCCCTCCCTCACTCTCTCATGCTCTCCCCTACTCTCTCCCTCCCTCACTCTCTCATGCTCTCCCCTACTCACTCCCTCCCTCACTCTCTCATGCTCTCCCCTACTCTCTCCCTCACTCTCTCATGCTCTCCCCTACTCTTTCCCTCCCTCACTCTCTCCCTCCCTCACTCTCATTCTCTCCCCTACTCTCTCCCTCCCTCACTCTCTCATGCTCTCCCCTACTCTCTCCCTCCCTCACTCTCTCATGCTCTCCCCTACTCTCTCCCTCCCTCACTCTCTCATGCTCTCCCCTACTCTCTCCCTCCCTCACTCTCTCATGCTCTCCCCTACTCTCTCCCTCCCTCACTCTCTCATGCTCTCCCCTACTCTCTCCCTCCCTCACTCTCTCATGCTCTCCCCTACTCTCTCCCTCCCTCACTCTCTCATGCTCTCCCCTACTCTCTCCCTCCCTCACTCTCTCATGTTCTCCCCTACTCTCTCCCTCCCTCACTCTCTCATGCTCTCCCCTACTCTCTCCCTCCCTCACTCTCTCATGCTCTCCCCTACTCTCTCCCTCCCTCACTCTCTCATGCTCTCCCCTACTCTCTCCCTCCCTCACTCTCTCATGCTCTCCCCTACTCTCTCCCTCCCTCACTCTCTCATGCTCTCCCCTACTCTCTCCCTCCCTCACTCTCTCATGCTCTCCCCTACTCTCTCCCTCCCTCACTCTCTCATGCTCTCCCCTACTCTCTCCCTCCCTCACTCTCTCATACTCTCCCCTACTCTCTCTCTTCCTCACTCTCTCATGCTCTCCCCTACTCTCTCCCTCCCTCACTCTCTCATGCTCTCCCCTACTCTCTCCCTCCCTCACTCTCTCATGCTCTCCCCTACTCTCTCCCTCCCTCACTCTCTCATGCTCTCCCCTACTCTCTCCCTCCCTCACTCTCTCATGCTCTCCCCTACTCTCTCCCTCCCTCACTCTCTCATGCTCTCCCCTACTCTCTCCCTCCCTCACTCTCTCATGCTCTCCCCTACTCTCTCCCTCCCTCACTCTCTCACGCTCTCCCCTACTCTCTACCTCCCTCACTCTCTCATGCTCTCCCCTACTCTCTCCCTCCCTCACTCTCTCATGCTCTCCCCTACTCTCTCCCTCCCTCACTTTCTCATGCTCTCCCCTACTCTCTCCCTCCCTCACTCTCTCATGCTCTCCCCTACTCTCTCCCTCCCTCACTCTCTCATGCTCTCCCCTACTCTCTCCCTCCCTCCCTCACTTTCTCATGCTCTCCCCTACTCTCTCCCTCCCTCACTCTCTCATGCTCTCCCCTACTCTCTCCCTCCCTCACTCTCTCATGCTCTCCCCTACTCTCTCCCTCCCTCACTTTCTCATGGTCTCCCCTACTCTCTCCCTCCCTCACTCTCTCATGCTCTCCCCTACTCTCTCCCTCCCTCACTCTCTCATGCTCTCCCCTACTCTCTCCCTCCCTCACTCTCTCATGCTCTCCCCTACTCTCTCCCTCCCTCACTCTCTCATGCTCTCCCCTACTCCCTCCCTCACTCTCTCATGCTCTCCCCTACTCTCTCCCTCCCTCACTCTCTCATGCTCTCCCCTACTCTCTCCCTCCCTCACTCTCTCATGCTCTCCCCTACTCTCTCCCTCCCTCATTCTCTCATGGTCTCTCCTACTCTCTCCCTCCCTCACTCTCTCATGGTCTCCCCTACTCTCTCCCTCCCTCACTCTCTCATGGTCTCCCCTACTCTCTCCCTCCCTCACTCTCTCACGCTCTCCCCTACTCTCTCCCTCCCTCACTTTCTCATGCTCTCCCCTACTCTCTCCCTCCCTCACTCTCTCATGCTCTCCCCTACTCTCTCCCTCCCTCACTCTCTCATGCTCTTCCCTACTCTCTCCCTCCCTCACTCTCTCATGGTCTCCCCTACTCTCTCCCTCCCTCACTCTCTCATGCTCTTCCCTACTCTCTCCCTCCCTCACTCTCTCAGGGTCTCCCCTACTCTCTCCCTCCCTCACTCTCTCATGGTCTCCCCTACTCTCTCCCTCCCTCACTCTCTCATGGTCTCCCCTACTCTCTCCCTCCCTCACTCTCTCATGGTCTCCCCTACTCTCTCCCTCCCTCACTCTCTCATGGTCTCCCCTACTCTCTCCCTCCCTCACTCTCTCATGCTCTTCCCTACTCTCTCCCTCCCTCACTCTCTCATGGTCTCCCCTACTCTCTCCCTCCCTCACTCTCTCATGGTCTCCCCTACTCTCTCCCTCCCTCACTCTCTCATGCTCTTCCCTACTCTCTCCCTCCCTCACCCTCTCATGCTCTCCCCTACTCTCTCCCTCCCTCACTCTCTCATGCTCTCCCCGCCTCCCTCCCTCCCTCACTCTCTCATGCTCTCTCCTACTGTCTCCCTCCCTCACTCTCTCATGCTCTCCCCTACTCTCTCTCTCCCTCACTCTCTCATGCTCTTCCGTACTCTCTCCCTCCCTCACTCTCTCATGCTCTCCCTCACTCTCTCCCTCCCTCACTCTCTCATGCTCTTCCCTACTCTCTCCCTCCCTCACTCTCTCATGCTCTCCCCTACTCTCTCCCTCCCTCACTCTCTCATGCTCTCCCCTACTCTCTCCCTCCCTCACTCTCTCATGCTTAATAATTCACAAACGGGCGAAGTTGTTTACAGACATTATCTTTCACTCCACGGCAGGATTCGAACCTGACTCTCTCCATTTCCCCTCAGGTTCAGCAAGAAGATGGTAGCCTCGCTGTTGGTGCTGAACCTGGCTGTGAGTCAGGTGGGCGTGCTGGTTCACCAGTCACTGCCGCCCACCATGATGGGCTGGTATCCTGCTGAGTTCACTCTCCACACCACCGTCACCTTCCTGCTGGTAGCGGCGCTCCCACACTTCGTCAGGACTGCTTCAGGAGTACCTGCTGCGGTGGACAGGTACAAGAGGAAGTGAGCAGAGGTCGCTACACTAGCAGACGAAGGAAGGGGCCAAGCTTAAGAATGATGTTATTATTATTATTATTATTGGAAAACTCTAAACGTGTAGGGGAAACATGATGAGAAAAAAAACTGTTTTTTTATCAAAGAAATTATGTGATTCTACTAAAGGTACAACCCAGCAATATGTACAATATGTACAATCCAGCATTATGTACAATTATACAATAGATACAGTCCAACAATCCGTACACTTCTATAATAACTACAATACCAGTCTCTTACGGAGAGAAGTATTTACTCTTCACCAGGTCCTCCGTTTTCTATTCACGTTATCAGGGGTAAATAATGTAAAATATTCTGAATGCATATATCATCTTTACTTTTTAATGCCTTATTGTTTTGCAATAAATAAATTAATTTCATTTAAGGTTCCTTATTTATTTCATTATCCCTATCCCTATATATATATATATACATATATATATATATATATATATATATATATATATATATATATATATATATATATATATATATATATATATATATATATATATGTCGTGCCGAATAGGCAGAACTTGCGATCTTGGCTTAAATAGCAACGCTCATCTTTCCATATAGGACAAGTGAAAGTTTGTGTATGCAATAATTTCGCCAAAATCATTCTGAACCTAACGGAAAAAATATATTTCACTGTGTTTGTTTAGTATTAAATTATTGTAAACAAATCTAAAATATATTTAGTTGGGTTAGGCTAAAATAAAATATTCTTGTTATAATAAGGTTAGGTAAGTTTTCTAAGATTCTTTTGGTGCAAAATTAAAAAATTTTACATCAACATTATTGAAAAAAATATATCTTTAAACGTATAAGAGAAAATTTTAGAAAGAACTTAATTTTATATGAGTTCTTGCTAATTGACCAGTTTTACATATTCGGCACGACATATATATATATATATATATATATATATATATATATACTAAATATATATATATATATATATATATATATATATATATATATATATATATATATATATATATATATATATATATTTATTTATTTATTTATTTATTAATTTATTTATTTACCAAACTACAGCAGGACAGGGTTCGACCCCAAGACGCACTGTCCCGCCTCAAAAGACAACACAACGTACGTGTCATCTTATCCACTCAGCGATCGATCCTACAAACAACATGAGCCTAGCGAACTAGGCTTGTTTCATGTTGCGAGGACTCTCGTGGTGGTGGTATCTCAAGGATTAATTTCAGCCTCCTCCTGTTTGAATACCCGGCTCAACAAGCAGTCTATATAACAATGAAACCACGAAACAAGTGATATTGAAACATTTACCAAACTGCGGCAGGCCAAGGTTCGACCCCCACGACACGTACATATCACCTTATCCACTCCAAATCCTCGTCTAACCCTGGCCTGCCGTAGTTTGGTGAATGTCAAGGTTCCTTGATGCTGGTGAGGGGCCCTTGATCTAGGGAATTGAATCTGTGCTCAAGCTCCCTAAATTAATAATAATAAAAATAATAATAATAATAATAATAATAATAATAATAATAATAATAATAATAATTTTTTTTTTTCAACAAACCGGCCGTATCCCACCGAAAGCAGGGTGGCCCAAAAAGAAAAACGAAAGTTTCTCTTTTTAAATTTAGTAATTTATACAGGAGAAGGGGTTACTAGCCCCTTGCTCCTGGCATTTTAGTCGCCTCTTACAACACGCATAGCTTACGGAGGAAGAATTCTGTTCCACTTCCCCATGGAGATAAGAGGAGATAAACAAGAACAAGAACTAGTAAGAAAATAGAAGAAAACCCTGAGGGGTGTGTATATATATATATATATGCTTGTACATGTATGTGTAGTGTGACCTAAGTGTAAGTAGAAGTAGCAAGATGTACCTGAAATCTTTCCTGTGTATGAGACAGAAAAATAGACACCAGCAATACTACCATCATGTAAAACAATTACAGGCTTTCGTTTTACACTCAGGAGCTTCAGAGCGCCGCCAACTTGCGCAGTGCACTGTTTACCCCGCCCTGGAAGCAATTCTCTCCTGTTTTGCTTGCATTTTGTGTAGTTATTTTGCCAAATTTCTTTTTTCTAACCATGGGTCCTAAGAAAGTAGGTGCAAAGGACAGTGCTGAGGATGATGTCCATAGAATTAAAACATGAAGCAGTACGAACGTAGTATGTACTTTTACTACGCTGGTACTGCCTCGCATTAAGCTTTAAGAGTGTAACAACTAAGTTCAGAGATAAAGTGTAGCACTAAGAGTGTAACAACTAAGTTCAGAGATAAAGTGTAGCATTAAGAGTGTAACAACTAAGTTCAGAGATGAAGTGTAGCATTAAGAGTGTAAAAACTAAGTTCAGAGATAAAGTGTAACATTAAGAGTGTAACAACTAAGTTCAGAGATAAAGTGTAGCATTAAGAGTGTAGCAACGAAGTTCAGAGATAGTGTAGCATTAAGAGTGAAACAACTAAGTTCAGAGATAGTGTAGCATTAAGAGTGTAACAACTAAGTTCAAGTAAGACACATATGCAACAGTTAGGTATCTTTATTTCGAAACGTTTCGCCTACACAGTAGGCTTCTTCAGTCGAGTACAGAAAAGTTGATAGAAGCAGAAGATACTTGAAGACGATGTAATCAGTCCATCACCCTTAAAGTTTTGAGGTGGTCAGTCCCTCACTCACTGACCACCTCAAAACTTTAAGGGTGATGGACTGATTACATCGTCTTCAAGTATCTTCTGCTTCTATCAACTTTTCTGTACTCGACTGAAGAAGCCTACTGTGTAGGCGAAACGTTTCGAAATAAAGATACCTAACTGTTGCATATGTGTCTTACCTAACAATCTGTCGGTATTTTATACCATTTTAATGTTCAACTAAGTTCAGAGATAAAGTGTAGCATTAAGAGTGTAACAACTAAGTTCAGAGATAAAGTGTAACATTAGGAGTGTAACAACTAAGTTCAGAGATAAAGTGTAACATTAAGAGTGTAGCAACTAAGTTCAGAGACAAAGTGTAGCATTAAGAGTGTAGCAACTAAGTTCAGAGATAGTGTAGCATTAAGAGTGTAACAACTAAGTTCAGAGATAAAGTGTAACATTAAGAGTGTAGCAACTAAGTTCAGAGATAAAGTGTAACATTAAGAGTGTAACAACTAAGTTCAGAGATAAAGTGTAACATTAAGAGTGTAACAACTAAGTTCAGAGATAAAGTGTAACATTAAGAGTGTAGCAACTAAGTACAGAGATAAAGTGTAGCATTAAGAGTGTAGCAACTAAGTTCAGAGATAAAGTGTAGCATTAAGAGTGTAGCAACTAAGTTCAGAGATAAAGTGTAACATTAAGAGTGTAGCAACTAAGTTCAGAGATAGTGTAGCTTTAAGAGTGTAGCAACTAAGTTCAGAGATAAAGTGTAACATTAAGAGTGTAGCAACTAAGTTCAGAGATAAAGTGCAGCATTAAGAGTGTAGCAACTAAGTTCAGAGATAAAGTGTAACATTAAGAGTGTAGCAACTAAGTTCAGAGATAAAGTGTAGCATTAGAGTGTAACAACTAAGTTCAGAGATAAAGTGTAACATTAAGAGTGTAAGAACTAAGTTCAGAGATAAAGTGTAGCATTAAGAGTGTAACAACTAAGTTCAGAGATAAAGTGTAGCATTAAGAGTGTAACAACTAAGTTCAGAGATAAAGTGTAGCATTAAGAGTGTAACAACTAAGTTCAGAGATAAAGTGTAGCATTAAGAGTGTAACAACTAAGTTCAGAGATAAAGTGTAGCATTAAGAGTGTAGCAACTAAGTTCAGAGATAAAGTGTAGCATTAAGAGTGTAACAACTAAGTTCAGAGATAAAGTGTAGCATTAAGAGTGTAACAACTAAGTTCAGAGATAAAGTGTAGCATTAAGAGTGTAGCAACTAAGTTCAGAGATAAAGTGTAGCATTAAGAGTGTAACAACTAAGTTCAGAGATAAAGTGTAGCATTAAGAGTGTAACAACTAAGTTCAGAGATAAAGTGTAGCATTAAGAGTGTAGCAACTAAGTTCAGATATAAGGTGTAGCATTAAGAGTGTAACAACTAAGTTCAGAGATAAAGTGTAGCATTAAGAGTGTAACAACTAAGTTCAGAGATAGTGTAGCATTAAGAGTGTAACAACTAAGTTCAGAGATAGTGTAGCTTTAAGAGTGTAGCAACCAAGTTCAGAGATAGTGTAGCATTAAGAGTGTAACAACTAAGTTCAGAGATAGTGCAGCATTAAGAGTGTAACAACTAAGTTCAGAGATAGTGTAGCATTAAGAGTGTAACAACTAAGTTCAGAGATAGTGTAGCTTTAAGAGTGTAGCAACTAAGTTCAGAGATAGTGTAGCTTTAAGAGTGTAGCAGCTAAGTTCAGAGATAGTGTAGCATTAAGAGTGTAACAACTAAGTTCAGAGATAATTTGTAGCTTTAAGAGTGTAGCAACTAAGTTCAGAGATAAAGTGTAGCATAAAGAGTGTAGCAACTAAGTTCAGAGATAAAGTGTAGCATTAAGAGTGTAGCAACTAAGTTCAGAGATAAAGTGTAGCATTAAGAGTGTAGCAACTAAGTTCAGAGATAAAGTGTAGCATTAAGAGTGTAGCAACTAAGTTCAGAGATAAAGTGTATCATTAAGAGTGTAACAACTAAGTTCAGAGATAGTGTAGCTTTAAGAGTGTAGCAACTAAGTTCAGAGATAAAGTGTAGCATTAAGAGTGTAGCAACTAAGTTCAGAGATAAAGTGTAACATTAAGAGTGTAACAACTAAGTTCAGAGATAAAGAGTAACAAGTTCTAATCAGAGTTCAGAGATAGTGTAGCTTTAAGAGTGTAGCAACAAATCAGAGATAAAGTGTAGCATTAAGAGTGTAACAACTAAGTTCAGAGATAAAGTGTAGCATTAAGAGTGTAGCAACTAAGTTCAGAGATAGTGTAGCTTTAAGAGTGTAGCAACTAAGTTCAGAGATAAAGTGTAGCATTAAGAGTGTAGCAACTAAGTTCAGAGATAAAGTGTAGCATTAAGAGTGTAACAACTAAGTTCAGAGATAGTGTAGCATTAAGAGTGTAGCAACTAAGTTCAGAGATAGTGTAGCTTTAAGAGTGTAGCAACTAAGTTCAGAGATAGTGTAGCATTAAGAGTGTAGCAATTAAGTTCAGAGATAAAGTGTAGCATTACGAGTGTAACAACTAAGTTCAGAGATAAAGTGTAGCATTACGAGTGTAACAACTAAGTTCAGAGATAGTGTAGCATTAAGAGTGTAACAACTAAGTTCAGAGATAGTGTAGCATTAAGAGTGTAACAACTAAGTTAAGAGATAAAGTGTAGCATTAAGAGTGTAACAACTAAGTTCAGAGATAAAGTGTAGCATTAAGAGTGTAGCAACTAAGTTCATAGATAAGGTGTAGCATTAAGAGTGTAGCAACTAAGTTCAGAGATAAAGTGTAGCATTAAGAGTGTAGCAGCTAAGTTCAGAGATAAAGTCTAGCATTAAGAGTGTAGCAACTAAGTTCAGAGATAAAGTGTAGCATTAAGAGTGTAACAACTAAGTTCAGAGATAAAGTGTAGCATTAAGAGTGTAGCAACTAAGTTCAGAGATAAAGTGTAGCATTAAGAGTGTAGCAACTAAGTTCAGAGATAAAGTGTAGCATTAAGAGTGTAGCAACTAAGTTCAGAGATAAAGTGTAGCATTAAGAGTGTAGCAACTAAGTTCAGAGATAAAGTGTAGCATTAAGAGTGTAACAACTAAGTTCAGAGATAAAGTGTAACATTAAGAGTGTAACAACTAAGTTCAGAGATAAAGTGTAACATTAAGAGTGTAACAACTAAGTTCAGAGATAAAGTGTAGCATTAAGAGTGTAGCAACTAAGTTCAGAGATAAAGTGTAGCATTAAGAGTGTAACAACTAAGTTCAGAGATAAAGTGTAGCTTTAAGAGTGTAACAACTAAGTTCAGAGATAAAGTGTAGCATTAAGAGTGTAACAACTAAGTTCAGAGATAAAGTGTAGCATTAAGAGTGTAACAACTAAGTTCAGAGATAAAGTGTAGCATTAAGAGTGTAGCAACTAAGTTCAGAGATAAAGTGTAGCATTTAGAGTGTAGCAACTAAGTTCAGAGATAAAGTGTAGCATTAAGAGTGTAGCAACTAAGTTCAGAGATAAAGTGTAGCATTAAGAGTGTAGCAACTAAGTTCAGAGATAAAGTGTAGCATTAAGAGTGTAACAACTAAGTTCAGAGATAAAGTGTAACATTAAGAGTGTAACAACTAAGTTCAGAGATAAAGTGTAACATTAAGAGTGTAACAACTAAGTTCAGAGATAAAGTGTAGCATTAAGAGTGTAGCAACTAAGTTCATAGATAAAGTGTAGCATTAAGAGTGTAACAACTAAGTTCAGAGATAAAGTGTAGCTTTAAGAGTGTAACAACTAAGTTCAGAGATAAAGTGTAGCATTAAGAGTGTAACAACTAAGTTCAGAGATAAAGTGTAACATTAAGAGTGTAGCAACTAAGTTCAGAGATAAAGTGTAGCATTAAGAGTGTAGCAACTAAGTTCAGAGATAGTGTAGCTTTGAGAGTGTAACAACTAAGTTCAGAGATAAAGTGTAGCATTAAGAGTGTAGCAACTAAGTTCAGAGATAGTGTAACATTAAGAGTGTAACAACTAAGTTCAGAGATAAAGTGTAGCTTTAAGAGTGTAACAACTAAGTTCAGAGATAAAGTGTAGCATTAAGAGTGTAACAACTAAGTTCAGAGATAGTGTAACATTAAGAGTGTAACAACTAAGTTCAGAGATAAAGTGTAGCTTTAAGAGTGTAACAACTAAGTTCAGAGATAAAGTGTAGCATTGAGAGAGTAACAACTAAGTTCAGAGATAGTGTAACATTAAGAGTGTAACAACTAAGTTAAGAGATAAAGTGTAGCATTAAGAGTGTAGCAACTAAGTTCAGATATAAATTGTAGCATTAAGAGTGTAACAACTAAGTTCAGAGATAAAGTGTAGCATTAAGAGCGTAACAACTAAGTTCAGAGATAAAGTGTAGCATTAAGAGTGTAACAACTAAGTTCAGAGATGGTGTAGCTTTAAGAGTGTAGCAACTAAGTTCAGAGACAGTGTAGCATTAAGAGTGTAGCAACTAAGTTCAGAGATAGTGTAGCTTTAAGAGTGTAGCAACCAAGTTCAGAGAGAGTGTAGCATTAAGAGTGTAACAACTAAGTTCAGAGATAGTGCAGCATTAAGAGTGTAACAACTAAGTTCAGAGATAGTGTAGCATTAAGAGTGTAACAACTAAGTTCAGAGATAGTGTAGCTTTAAGAGTGTAGCAACCAAGTTCAGAGATAGTGTAGCATTAAGAGTGTAACAACTAAGTTCAGAGATAGTGCAGCATTAAGAGTGTAACAACTAAGTTCAGAGATAGTGTAGCATTAACAGTGTAACAAATAAGTTCAGAGATAGTGTAGCTTTAAGAGTGTAGCAACTAAGTTCAGAGATAGTGTAGCTTTAAGAGTGTAGCAGCTAAGTTCAGAGATAGTGTAGCATTAAGAGTGTAACAACTAAGTTCAGAGATAGTGTAGCTTTAAGAGTGTAGCAACTAAGTTCAGAGATAGTGTAGCATTAAGAGTGTAACAACTATGTTCAGACATAGTGCAGCATTATGAGTGTAACAACTAAGTTCAGAGATTGTGTAGCATTAAGAGTGTAACAACTAAGTTCAGAGATAGTGTAGCATTAAGAGTGTAGCAACTAAGTTCAGAGATATTGTAGCTTTAAGAGTATAGCAGCTAAGTTCAGAGATAGTGTAGCTTTAAGAGTGTAGCAACAAAGTTCAGAGATAGTGTGGCTTTAAGAGTGTAGCAACTAAGTTCAGAGATAAAGTGTAGCATTAAAAGTGTAACAACTAAGTTCAGAGATAAAGTGTAGCATTAAGAGTGTAACAACTAAGTTCAGAGATAATTTGTAGCTTTAAGAGTGTAGCAACTAAGTTCAGAGATAAAGTGTAGCATTAAGAGTGTAGCAACTAAGTTCAGAGATAAAGTGTAGCATTAAGAGTGTAGCAACTAAGTTCAGAGATAAAGTGTAGCATTAAGAGTGTAGCAACTAAGTTCAGAGATAAAGTGTAGCATTAAGAGTGTAGCAACTAAGTTCAGAGATAAAGTGTAGCATTAAGAGTGTAACAACTAAGTTCAGAGATAATTTGTATCATTAAGAGTGTAACAACTAAGTTCAGAGATAGTGTAGCTTTAAGAGTGTAGCAACTAAGTTCAAAGATAAAGTGTAGCATTAAGAGTGTAACAACTACGTTCAGAGATAATTTGTAGCATTAAGAGTGTAGCAACTAAGTTCAGAGATAGTGTAGCTTTAAGAGTGTAGCAACTAAGTTCAGAGATAAAGTGTAGCATTAAGAGTGTAACAACTAAGTTCAGAGATAAAGTGTAGCTTTAAGAGAGTAACAACTAAGTTCAGAGATAAAGTGTAACATTAAGAGTGTAACAACTAAGTTCAGAGATAGTGTAGCTTTAAGAGTGTAGCAACTAAGTTCAGAGATAATTTGTAGCACTAAGAGTGTAACAACTAAGTTCAGAGATAAAGTGTAGCATTAAGAGTGTAGCAACTAAGTTCAGAGATAAAGTGTAGCATTAAGAGTGTAGCAACTAAGTTCAGAGATAGTGTAGCTTTAAGAGTGTAACAACTAAGTTCAGAGATAAAGTGTAGCATTAAGAGTGTAGCAACTAAGTTCAGAGATAGTGTAGCTTTAAGAGTGTAGCAACTAAGTTCAGAGATAAAGTGTAGCATTAAGAGTGTAACAACTAAGTTCAGAGATAGTGTAGCATTAAGAGTGTAGCAACTAAGTTCAGAGATATTGTAGCTTTAAGAGTATAGCAGCTAAGTTCAGAGATAGTGTAGCTTTAAGAGTGTAGCAACAAAGTTCAGAGATAGTGTGGCTTTAAGAGTGTAGCAACTAAGTTCAGAGATAAAGTGTAGCATTAAGAGTGTAACAACTAAGTTCAGAGATAAAGTGTAGCATTAAGAGTGTAACAACTAAGTTCAGAGATAATTTGTAGCTTTAAGAGTGTAGCAACTAAGTTCAGAGATAAAGTGTAGCATTAAGAGTGTAGCAACTAAGTTCAGAGATAAAGTGTAGCATTAAGAGTGTAGCAACTAAGTTCAGAGATAAAGTGTAGCATTAAGAGTGTAGCAACTAAGTTCAGAGATAAAGTGTAGCATTAAGAGTGTAGCAACTAAGTTCAGAGATAAAGTGTAGCATTAAGAGTGTAACAACTAAGTTCAGAGATAATTTGTATCATTAAGAGTGTAACATTAAGAGTGTAACAACTAAGTTCAGAGATAAGAGTGTAAAAACTACGTTATTTGTAGCATTAAGAGTGTAGCAACTAAGTTCAGAGATTTAAGCAACTAAGTTCAGAGATAGTGTAGCTTTAAGAGTGTAGCAACTAAGTTCAGAGATAAAGTGTAGCATTAAGAGTGTAGCAACTAAGTTCAGAGATAAAGTGTAGCATTAAGAGTGTAACAACTAAGTTCAGAGATAAAGTGTAGCATTAAGAGTGTAACAACTAAGTTCAGAGATAAAGTGTAGCATTAAGAGTGTAGCAACTAAGTTCAGAGATAAAGTGTAGCATTAAGAGTGTAGCAACTAAGTTCAGAGATAAAGTGTAGCATTAAGAGTGTAACAACTAAGTTCAGAGATAAAGTGTAGCTTTAAGAGAGTAACAACTAAGTTCAGAGATAAAGTGTAACATTAAGAGTGTAACAACTAAGTTCAGAGATAGTGTAGCTTTAAGAGTGTAGCAACTAAGTTCAGAGATAATTTGTAGCACTAAGAGTGTAACAACTAAGTTCAGAGATAAAGTGTAGCATTAAGAGTGTAGCAACTAAGTTCAGAGATAAAGTGTAGCATTAAGAGTGTAGCAACTAAGTTCAGAGATAGTGTAGCTTTAAGAGTGTAACAACTAAGTTCAGAGATAAAGTGTAGCATTAACAGTGTAGCAACTAAGTTCAGAGATAAAGTGTAGCATTAAGAGTGTAGCAACTAAGTTCAGAGATAGTGTAGCATTAAGAGTGTAGCAACTAAGTTCAGAGATAGTGTAGCTTTAAGAGTGTAACAACTAAGTTCAGAGATAGTGTAGCATTAAGAGTGTAGCAACTAAGTTCAGGGATAGTGTAGCATTAAGAGTGTAGCAACTAAGTTCAGAGATAGTGTAGCTTTAAGAGTGTAGCAACTAAGTTCAGAGATAAAGTGTAGCATTAAGAGTGTAACAACTAAGTTCAGAGATAGTGTAGCATTAAGAGTGTAACAAATAAGTTCAGAGATAGTGTAGCTTTAAGAGTGTAGCAACTAAGTTCAGAGATAAAGTGTAGCATTAAGAGTGTAGCAACTAAGTTCAGAGATAAAGTGTAGCATTAAGAATGTAACAACTAAGTTCAGAGATAAAGTGTAGCATTAAGAGTGTAACAACTAAGTTCAGAGATAGTGTAGCATTAAGAGTGTAACAACTAAGTTCAGAGATAAAGTGTAGCATTAAGAGTGTAACAACTAAGTTAAGAGATAAAGTGTAGCATTAAGAGTGTAGGAACTAAGTTCAGAGATAAAGTGTAGCATTAAGAATGTAACAACTAAGTTCAGAGATAGTGTAGCATTAAGAGTGTAACAAATAAGATCAGAGATAAAGTGTAGCATTAAGAGTGTAACAACTAAGTTCAGAGATAAAGTGTAGCATAAAGAGTGTAACAACTAAGTTCAGAGATAAAGTGTAGCATTAAGAGTGTAACAACTAAGTTAAGAGATAAAGTGTAGCATTAAGAGTGTAACAACTAAGTTCAGAGATAAAGTGTAGCATTAAGAGTGTAGCAACTAAGTTCAGAGATAAGGTGTAGCATTAAGAGTGTAGCAACTAAGTTCAGAGATAAAGTGTAGCATTAAGAGTGTAGCAGCTAAGTTCAGAGATAAAGTCTAGCATTAAGAGTGTAGCAACTAAGTTCAGAGATAAAGTGTTGCATTAAGAGTGTAACAACTAAGTTCAGAGATAAAGTGTAGCATTAAGAGTGTAGCAACTAAGTTCAAAGATAAAGTGTAACATTAAGAGTGTAACAACTAAGTTCAGAGATAAAGTGTAGCATTAAGAGTGTAGCAACTAAGTTCAGAGATAAAGTGTAGCATTAAGAGTGTAACAACTAAGTTCAGAGATAAAGTGTAGCTTTAAGAGTGTAACAACTAAGTTCAGAGATAAAGTGTAGCATTAAGAGTGTAACAACTAAGTTCAGAGATAAAGTGTAGCATTAAGAATGTAACAACTAAGTTCAGAGATAAAGTGTAGCATTAAGAGTGTAGCAACTAAGTTCAGAGATAAAGTGTAGCATTAAGAGTGTAGCAACTAAGTTCAGAGATAAAGTGTAGCATTAAGAGTGTAGCAACTAAGTTCAGAGATAAAGTGTAGCATTAAGAGTGTAGCAACTAAGTTCAGAGATAAAGTGTAGCATTAAGAGTGTAACAACTAAGTTCAGAGATAAAGTGTAACATTAAGAGTGTAACAACTAAGTTCAGAGATAAAGTGTAACATTAAGAGTGTAACAACTAAGTTCAGAGATAAAGTGTAGCATTAAGAGTGTAGCAACTAAGTTCAGAGATAAAGTGTAGCATTAAGAGTGTAACAACTAAGTTCAGAGATAAAGTGTAGCTTTAAGAGTGTAACAACTAAGTTCAGAGATAAAGTGTAGCATTAATAGTGTAACAACTAAGTTCAGAGATAAAGTGTAACATTAAGAGTGTAGCAACTAAGTTCAGAGATAAAGTGTAGCATTAAGAGTGTAGCAACTAAGTTCAGAGATAGTGTAGCTTTAAGAGTGTAACAACTAAGTTCAGAGATAAAGTGTAGCATTAAGAGTGTAACAACTAAGTTCAGAGATAGTGTAACATTAAGAGTGTAACAACTAAGTTCAGAGATAAAGTGTAGCTTTAAGAGTGTAACAACTAAGTTCAGAGATAAAGTGTAGCATTAAGAGTGTAACAACTAAGTTCAGAGATAGTGTAACATTAAGAGTGTAACAACTAAGTTAAGAGATAAAGTGTAGCATTAAGAGTGTAGGAACTAAGTTCAGAGATAAAGTGAAGCTTTAAGAGTGTAACAACTAAGTTCAGAGATAAAGTGTAGCATTAAGAGTGTAACAACTAAGTTCAGAGATAAAGTGTAGCATTAAGAGTGTAGCAACTAAGTTCAGAGATAAAATGTAGCATTAAGAGTGTAGCAACTAAGTTCAGAGATAAAGTGTAGCATTAAGAGTGTAACAACTAAGTTCAGAGATAAAGTGTAGCATTAAGAGTGTAACAACTAAGTTCAGAGATAAAGTGTAGCATTAAGAGTGTAACAACTAAGTTCAGAGATAAAGTGTAGCATTAAGAGTGTAACAACTAAGTTCAGAGATAAAGTGTAGCATTAAGAGTGTAACAACTAAGTTCAGAGATAGTGTAGCATTAAGAGTGTAGCAACTAAGTTCAGAGATAAAGTGTAGCATTAAGAGTGTAACAACTAAGTTCAGAGATAGTGTAGCATTAAAGACTATCTCCCAGCCTCTACCTCCGCCAGCATACACTTTATAAAAGCAGTTTATTTCTTTACTTTCTCTATTATATTTTATTATGTTTTTATACAATATTTTTAATTTATAAATACACTGTTCCAGTGTTTTCCTTATGAAACTTGTGATTTAGTGCAGTTAAGCACACAGACTCCATTTTGAGAAAGAGAAGACATGATCAGTGCAGCAGCGGCAATGGCCGCCTCCACTCATCACATAATGACATATTTTATTCATTTTACAGTATATATTATGTCATATTAGATCAATTGTGAGAGATAAATAAGCCATAGATTTGATATTAGCATTATATTGAAGTATTTTGTCCTGCCTCCTGAGAGGCGAAATTCCGCAGGAATGGATTAATGGCACTTCAGTTAATTAAAATGAGGAAAATTGATTTGATATACAAGCAAATTGAGTTACGAGCTAGATCACGGAACAGATTTAAACTCATAAGTCGAGGTTCCACTGTATCAATAACAACACTGCGACTAGCCGGGGATTCGAACCTATGTTGTTTTATCCCTCCTCATGGCGACCGAAAATTCCATTAAACTCTGACCCATGGGACCATTTTCCCTCACCAAGAAGCAAGCTAAAACAACAACAATGTTTGAATCCTCAGCTATATACATATATATATATATATATATATATATATATATATATATATATATATATAGATATATATATATATATATATATAAATATATATATAAATATATATATATATATATATATATATATATATATACATACAGACACACACACACACACACACACACACACGAAGTACGAAGAAAACAACAGGATGATGCTGGACACACTGGCTGAGGTGGCAAGAAGAGCTCACTCGAGCAGAGCAAAGTTACTGGTAATGGGCGATTTCGACCACAGGGAGATCGACTGGGAAAACCTGGAGCCACATGGGGGTCCCGAAACATGGAGAGCCAAGATGATGGATGTGGTACTTGAAAACCTCATGCATCAACATGTCAGGGACACAACCAGAGAGAGAGGGGAGGATGAGCCAGCAAGACTGGATCTTGTGTTCACCCTGAGCAGTTCAGACATTGAAGACATCACTTACGAGAGGCCCCTTGGAGCTAGCGATCACGTGGTTCTGAGTTTTGATTATATAGTAGAGTTACAAGTGGAGAAGGTAACAGGAACTGAAGGGGACAGGCCAAACTATAAAAGGGGGGACTACACAGGTATAAGAAACTTCCTGCAGGAGGTTCAGTGGGACAGAGAAATGGTAGGAAAATCAGTAAACGAGATGATGGAATATGTGGCAACAAAGTGCAAGGAGGCAGAGGAAAGTTTTGTTCCCAAGGGAAACAGAAATAATAGGAAGACCAAAACGAGTCCTTGGTTTACCCGAAGGTGTAGGGAAGCAAAAACTAAGTGCAACAGAGAATGGAAAAGGTACAGGAGGCATAGGACCCAGGAAAACAAGGAGATTAGTAGAAGAGCCAGAAACGAGTATGCACAGATAAGGAGGGAGGCCCAGCGACAGTATGAAAACGACATAGCATCGAAAGTCAAATCTGACCCGAAACTGCTGTATAGCCACATTAGGAGGAAGACAACAGTCAAGGACCAGGTGATAAGGCTGAGGAAAGAAGGTGGAGAACTCACAAGAAACGATCAAGAGGTATGTGAGGAGCTCAACACGAGATTTAAGGAAGTATTTACAGTAGAGACAGGAAGGACTCTGGGGGGACAGACCAGATGGGGACACCAGCAAGGAATACACCAACAAGTGTTGGACGACATACATACAGATGAGGAGGAGGTGAAGAAACTGCTAAGGGACATCGATACCTCAAAGGCAATGGGACCGGACAACATCTCCCCGTGGGCCCTTAGAGAGGGAGCAGATATGTTGTGCGTGCCACTTACCACAATCTTCAACGCGTCCCTGGAAACTGGGCAACTACCTGAGGTATGGAAGACGGCAAATGTAGTTCCCATTTTTAAAAAAGGAGACAGAAAAGAGGCACTAAACTATAGACCTGTGTCATTGACGTGTATAGTATGCAAAATTATGGAGAAGATCATCAGGAGGAGAGTGGTGGAGCACCTAGAACTGAACAAGAGTATAAATGCCAACCAGCACGGATTCACGGAAGGCAAATCCTGTGTCACAAACCTTCTGGAGTTTTATGATAAAATAACAGAAGTAAGACACGAGAGAGAGGGGTGGGTTGATTGCATCTTCTTGGACTGCAAGAAGGCCTTTGACACAGTTCCTCACAAGAGATTAGTGCAGAAGCTAGAGCATCAGGCGCATATAACAGGAAGGGCACTGCAATGGATCAGAGAATACCTGACAGGGAGGCAACAACGAGTCATGGTACGTAATGATGTATCACAGTGGGCACCTGTGACGAGCGGGGTCCCACAGGGGTCGGTCCTAGGACCAGTGCTATTTTTGGTATATGTGAACGACATGATGGAAGGGTTAGACTCAGAAGTGTCCCTGTTTGCAGATGATGTGAAGTTAATGAGGAGAATTAAATCTGATGAGGACCAGGCAGGACTTCAAAGAGACCTGGACAGACTGGACACCTGGTCCAGCAAATGGCTTCTCGAATTTAATCCTGCCAAATGCAAAGTCATGAAGATAGGGGAAGGGCACAGAAGACCACAGACAGAGTATAGGCTAGGTGGCCAAATACTACAAACCTCACTCAAGGAGAAAGATCTTGGGGTGAGTATAACACCGAGCATGTCTCCGGAAGCACACATCAATCAGATAACTGCTGCAGCATATGGGCGCCTGGCAAACCTGAGAACAGCATTCCGATACCTTAATAAGGAATCGTTCAAGACACTGTACACCGTGTATGTCAGGCCCATACTGGAGTATGCAGCATCTGTTTGGAACCCGCCCTTGATAAAGCACGTCAAGAAACTAGAGAAAGTACAAAGGTTTGCCACAAGGTTAGTTCCAGAGGTAAGGAGAATGTCCTATGAAGAAAGATTAAGGGAAATCGGCCTGACGACACTGGAGGACAGAAGGGTCAGGGGAGACATGATAACGACATATAAAATACTGCGTGGAATAGACAAGGTGGACAAAGACAGGATGTTCCAGGGAGGGGACACAGAAACAAGAGGCCACAGTTGGAAGTTGAAGACACAAATGAGTCAGAGAGATATTAGGAAGTATTTCTTCAGTCATAGAGTTGTAAGGCAGTGGAATAGCCTAGAAAATGACGTAGTGGAGGCAGGAACCATACACAGTTTTAAGACGAGGTTTGATAAAGCTCATGGAGCGGGGAGAGAGAGGGCCCAGTAGCAACCGGTGAAGAGGCGGGGCCAGGAGCTAAGACTCGACCATGCAACCACAAATAGGTGAGTACAAATAGGTGAGTACACACACACACACACACACACACACACACACACACACACAACAGTAGTGCACATATTAATTAACTGAGACAGTGTTGAAATAAGACTTGTAATTGGGAAAAATTAATGTTTATTTGAAAATACTTGGCAATGATGTAACAGAATTGATTGAATAAGCCATATAACTTCCATGTGCTTTTATAAACATTGGTACACGCTTTGGCATACAGTCGACCAGTGTTGAAAACATTTTGGCAAGTTCTTTGCCCTGTTGTTTTGTGATCCTGCGTTTGGTTATTGTCCATAGATTCTCAATTGTGTTGAGGTCAGGAGAGTTTGCAGGCCAATTTAGAATGCATAACTCACTCTCTTAAAAGAATGTCAGCACTTTTCGGGAAATGTGGCATGGAGCAAGATCCTGCTGGAAAATTCCTTCTCCATCAGGAAAAGTCTATCCACATTGAGAAGCAAATGAGTTGCGAGGATTGTAAGTAAGTTTATTCAGGTATATACAAATACAGTTACACAGATTATCATACATAGCACCATATGTCAGAGTGACTTATTTCCATTGGGGTCCTTTTAATACCTGATTATTATACAATGTAGGAGATATCTTATTATTATACAATGTAGGAGATATCTTATTATTATACAATGTAGGAGATATCTTATTATTATACAATGTAGGAGATATCTTATTATTATACAATGTAGGAGATATCTTATTATTATACAATGTAGGAGATATCTTATTATTATACAATGTAGGAGATATCTTATTATTATACAATGTAGGAGATATCTTATTATTATACAATGTAGGAGATATCTTATTATTATACAATGTAGGAGATATCTTATTATTATACAATGTAGGAGATATCTTATTATTATACAATGTAGGAGATATCTTATTATTATACAATGTAGGAGATATCTTATTATTATACAATGTAGGAGATATCTTATTATTATACAATGTAGGAGATATCTTATTATTATACAATGTAGGAGATATCTTATTATTATACAATGTAGGAGATATCTTATTATTATACAATGTAGGAGATATCTTATTATTATACAATGTAGGAGATATCTTATTATTATACAATGTAGGAGATATCTTATTATTATACTATGTAGGAGATATCTTATTATTATACTTTTCATCGTTCTCTCAACAATAACAAACCATCCAGGGCCTTAAGCAGTAAAATTACTTTAAAACATCTTCTTAAGTGGGCGTTTTGGTGCGTGTTGAATGTGACCATTCCGCAGAGGTTTGCCTTTACTCCGTCTCACTACTACTAATGATTGAAGTATATGGATATAGATTAGTAACTAATCTATATCCATGTACTTCAAAATGCGTCTCATCGGAAAATATAACTTTTCTCCATTCATCTGTCGTTCATCCCTTATGATTGAGTGCGCACTGCAGCAGTTTTTTTCTCCATAGCAGCAATCTATAATAGTTTCTTTACCGACTTTCTGGAAGTTATGCCAACTTCAAGAGGACTTCCTCAGCAACAGTTTAAAGAATCAACATTTACGCCAGCTGAAGGCAAATCTGTCTGTAGATCTTTGCTGGTTGTCTTGGGATCTTTCGCACTATTTTTTTTTACAAAACCATGTTATCATGAGGTTGTTAGGTAAGACAACCTCATCATGAGGTGTTGTCTTGCATTTTCACAATCACCAGTGTCGTCACCTCTCTTCAGAATCCTACCAACAGTTGACTTTGCTAGGCTCAAATTTTCGGCGATCTGTCTGATTCTTAAATCAACATGTTTTCTAAGAGCTACAATACTTACACACTTCCTAGGTGTAACATCCATCATGAATTTCAGCAGTAAGAGAACTTTAAGTCTGGACTAGGGATGTATTGGATATCCATATCCGCATCCACATCCGCGGAACATCTGCACAAATTCTTACATCTGCATCCGCATCTTTATTTTTTTTTAAATGAGATATCCGCGTCCGCATCCGCAATCACGATTAAATAAATATCTGTATTTGCATTCGCATCTGCGCCAAACAAAGAGGATGTGGCAGATATTATAACTTAAATTACAGAGCATAAGAACATAAGAACATAAGAAAGGAGGAACGCTGCAGCAGGCCTGTTGGCCCATACTAGGCACGTCCTTTACAATTTATCCCACTAACAAACATTTGACCAACCCAATTTTCAATGCCACCCAAGAAACAAGCTCCGATGTGCAAGTCCCACTCAAATCCAACCCTTCCCACTCATGTACTTATCCAACCTAAATTTGAAACTACCCAAAGTCCTAGCCTCAATAACCCAACTAGGTAGACTGTTCCACTCATCAACTACCCTATTTCCAAACCAATACTTTCCTATGTCCTTTCTAAATCTAAACTTATCTAATTTAAATCCATTACTGCGGGTTCTCTCTTGGAGAGATATCCTCAAGACCTTGTTAATATCCCCTTTATTAATACCTATCTTCCACTTATACACTTCGATCAGGTCTCCCCTCATTCTTCGTCTAACAAGTGAATGTAACTTAAGAGTCTTCAATCTTTCTTCATAAGGAAGATTTCTAATGCTATGTATTAATTTAGTCATCCTACGCTGAATGTTTTCTAACGAATTTATGTCCATTCTGTAATATGGAGACCAGAATTGAGCTGCATAATCTAGGTGAGGCCTTACTAAGGATGTATAAAGCTGCAGTATGACCTCTGGACTTCTGTTGCTTACACTTCTTGATATAAATCCCAATAATCTATTTGCCTTATTACGTACGCTTAGGCATTGCTGTCTTGGTTTAAGGTTGCTGCTTACCATAACCCCCAAGTCCTTTTCGCAATCTGTATGGCTAAGTTCTACATTATTTAACTTATAAGTGCTAGGGTTATGGACACTCCCGAGCTTCAGAACCTTGCATTTATCTACATTGAACTGCATCTGCCACCTTTCTGACCAAGAGTAGAGTTTGTCTAAATCCTCCTGAAGTTCCCTAACATCTACGTTTGAATCAATTATCCTACCTATCTTCGTGTCATCGGCGAATTTGCTCATATCACTAGCAATTCCTTCATCAAGATCATTGATATATATTATAAACAACAACGGGCCCAAGACTGATCCCTATGGAACGCCACTTGTTACTGATCCCCACTCGGATTTAACCCCATTTATGGACACTCTCTGCTTCCTGTCTGTGAGCCATGACTCGATCCATGAGAGCACCCTTCCCCCAATGCCATGAGCTGCTACTTTCTTCAACAGTCTTTGGTGCGGAACTCTATCAAATGCCTTACTAAAATCTAAGTAAACAATATCAAATTCTTTATCGTGGTCAACAGCCTCAAAAGCTTTACTGAAGAAAGTTAATAAATTAGTTAGACAAGACCGGCCTCTTGTGAATCCATGCTGAGTATCATTAATCAAGCTATGATTATCGAGATGACTTCTTATAATCTCAGCTATAATTGACTCTAGTAATTTGCCTACAATTGAGGTCAGGCTTATTGGGCGGTAATTTGACGGTAACGACTTGTCCCCTGTTTTAAAAATAGGAATTACATTAGCCATCTTCCACATATCAGACACTACACCTGTTTGAAGAGATAAATTAAAAATATTAGTTAATGGTTACCTGGAGGTTACCTGGAGGTTATTCCGGGGATCAACGCCCCAGCGGCCCGGTCCATGACCAGGCCTCCCGATGGATCAGGGCCTGATCAACTAGGCTGTTACTGCTGGCCGCACGCAGTCCGACGTACGAGCCACAGCCCGGCTGATCCGGCACTGACTTTAGGTATCTGTCCAGCTCTCTCTTGAAGGCAGCCAGGGGTTTATTGGCAATTCCCCTAATGCTTGATGGGAGGCTGTTGAACAGTTTTGGGCCCCGGACACTTATGGTGTTTTCTCTTAGTGTACCAATGGCGCCCCTACTTTTTATTGGCGGCATTTTGCATCGCCTGCCCAGTCTTTTACTTTCGTAGGGAGTGATTTATCTGTGCAGATTTGGGACCATTCCTTCCAAGATTTTCCAAGTGTAGATTATGATATATCTCTCCCTCCTGCGTTCCAACGAGTACAAGTCAAGTGCTTCCAAGCGTTCCCAGTAGTTAAGGTGCTTGACAGAACTTATACGTGCAGTAAAGGATCTCTGTACACTCTCTAGATCTGCGATTTCACCTGCTTTGTATGGAGATGTTAATGTACAGCAGTATTCCAGCCTAGAGAGAACAAGTGATTTGAAAAGGATCATCATGGGCTTGGCATCTCTCGTTTTGAAAGTTCTCATTATCCATCCTATCATTTTCTTTGCACGTGCGATCGTGGCACTGTTGTGATCCTTGAAAGTGAGATCCTCAGACATTACTACTCCCAGGTCCCTTACATTATTTTTCCGCTCTATTGTATGGCCGGAGTCAGTAGTATACTCTGTTCTAGTTATTATCTCCTCCAGTTTTCCATAACGGAGTAGTTGGAATTTGTCCTCATTGAACATCATATTGTTTACCGTTGCCCACTGGAAAACTTTGTTTATATCTTCTTGGAGGTTAATCGCGTCCTCAGCAGATGACAGCCTCATGCAGATCCTAGTATCATCCGCAAAGGATGATACGGTGCTGTGGTGTATATCTCTGTTTATGTCTGATATGAGGATAAGGAATAAGATGGGGGCGAGTACTGTGCCTTGTGGAACAGAGCTCTTCACTATGGCAGCCTCCGATTTAACTCTGTTGACCACTACTCTTTGTGTTCGATTTGTTAGGAAGTTGAAGATCCATCTCCCCACTTTCCCAGTTATTCCTTTAGCACGTATTTTATGGGCTATTACGCCATGATCGCATTTGTCAAATGCTTTTGCAAAGTCTGTGTGTATTACATCTGCATTCTGATTTTCTTCCAGTGCATCCAAGGCCATGTCATAGTGATCCAGTAGTTCCATTTTGCATTCCTTAAGAACCCTTGAAAAAACCTCATCAGGGCCCGGCGACTTATTTTGCTTCAGTCTGTCTATCTGCTTCACAACCATCTCACTAGTGACTGTGATGTTACATAATTTATCTTCTTCTAGCCCACTGTAAAAATTAATTACTGGAATATTGTTAGCGTCTTCCTGTGTAAAAACTGAGAGAAAATAATTATTTAAAATCAAGCACATTTCATTCTCTTTGTCAGTAAGGTGCCCATAGTTATTTTTAAGGGGACCTATCTTATCTCTAACTTTTGTTCTATAGACCTGGAAAAAACTTTTTGGGTTAGTTTTAGAATCCCTAGCAACTTTAATTTCATAGTCCCTTTTAGCTTTTCTTATCCCCTTTTTAATGTCCCTCTTAATGTCAATACTGATTCATAAGATGACCCTCACCTCTTTTGATACGCCTATAAATTCCTTTCTTATGCCCTAGTAGATATTTGAGCCTATTATTCATCCATTTTGGGTCATTTCTATTTGATCTAATTTCTTTATATGGGATAAACGCTCTTTGAGCTGCATGTATAGTGTTCAGAAAACTGTCATATTGATAGCTCTCTTCGGAACCCCAGTCAACAGATGATAAGTGTTCTCTAAGCCCATCGCATTCTGCTAAGCGAAAATCTGGGACTGTTACTGAGTTATCGCTACTATCGTACTTCCATTCAATGCTAAATGTAATTGATTTGTGGTCGCTAGCACCCAGTTCCTCTGAAATTTCTAAATTATTAACAAGGGATTCATTGTTTGCCATAACTAAGTCAAGCAGGTTATTTCCCCTTGTAGGTTCTGTCACAAACTGCTTCAGAAAGCAATCCTGAAATACTTCTAAGAAGTCGTATGATTCTAAATTCCCAGTCAAGAAATTCCAATCAACATGACTAAAGTTAAAGTCTCCTAGAATTACTACATTATCGTGCCTTGTGGCCTTAACAATTTCCTCCCATAGTAGTTTCCCTTGGTCCCTATCTAAGTTTGGGGGACGGTATATCACTCCTAAAATCAGTTTTTCATGCCCCTCTGAAAATTCTATCCAAACAGACTCTGTATGTGTTACTTCAGACTTAATACCCGTTTTTATGCAACAGTTCAAGCGATCTCGGACATACAATGCCACCCCACCCCCCTTCCCAATACTTCTATCTTCTTGGAACAATTTAAAACCCTGAATATGACATTCCGCAGGCATGTCCCGACTTTTTGAATTAAACCACGTCTCAGTTAAGGCAAATACATCAATGTTACCTGCACTAGCAACTAATCTGAACTCGTCCATCTTATTCCTAGCACTACGGCAATTAGCATAATAAACATTGAAAGACTCTCCTTTCTCTTTACCCATCCTGCTCATTTCTATTTTTTTACTAAACCTATTACTGTCCTTATCACCCAAGGTCCCTGGCTTTTCAATATCTACCTCGTTCTTATTATTACTAGTTCCCCTAGAACTCGTAATATTACTACACTGGGACTTCACTGTTTTCCTGCCAAAACCCATACCACTAACTACTCCTAGTTTAAAGTCCTAACTGCTCCCTCCACTGCAGTTGCCAGTGCTCCCACCCCACACCTAGATAAGTGAACCCCATCCCTGGCATGCATGTCATTTCTGCCATAGAAGAGGTCCAGCCAGCAATTGACACCAATTGTCCTGGACAACCATTCATTTCCAACTCCCCTCCTTGGCAAAATACCACATATGAGAGGGTTCCCACCCTTACTCCTAATTATTTCTATTGCTGACCTATACCTGCTAATCAGGTCTTCACTCCTACGTCTGCCAACATCGTTGCCTCCAGCACTGAGACAGATAATAGGATTACTCCCATTAGCTCTCATGATGTCATCCAGACGGCTAATAATATCCTCCATCCCAGCCCAAGGAAAGCAAACTCTCTGTCTCCTACTCCTGTCCTTCAAGCAGAACTACCTATCCATATACCTTACTTGGCTATCCCCAACAACAACAATATTCGTAACTTCCTTGGTGTCGTTCGTCGTGACGTTCCCAGTAGTCGACTCACATTCGTCGGGTAGCACTGAGAATGTATTAGATGTTTCCACAACAATTTCCACGGCAGTCTCTTTCTTCTTCATCGTTTCTACCTTTCCATTCGTCTTCTTGATCGTCAACTTCTTTCCCTGCTGTCCAGCCACTGATCAGTTTCCCTTCTTGACCTGAGGACTCAAAACAGGAGGACTACTACGAATCTTTTTGTTTTCCTCGGTCAGTCGCCGAATTTCCATATTCGCCATCCTCAATTCCTCCTTAAGCTGTTGGTAAAGTTGCTCTTCTATGGCAGAAATGACATGTATGCCAGGGATGGGGTTCACTTATCTAGGTTTGGAGTGGGAACACTGGCCAACGCAGTTGAGGGAGCTGTTAGGTCTTTAAACTAGAAATGGGTAGTGGTATGAGTTTTCGTGGAAAAATAATGTATTCTGAGTGTAGTGATAGTGTGAGTTTTAAGGAAACCAGTTATAGAAAGAATGAGGAAGAGTTATTGGTGAACATAGGAAAGCCAGTGGCATTAGGTGATAAGGAGAGTAAAAGGCATAGTAGAGGAACAGAAATCAGCAGGAAGAAAAAAGAGAAGAGAAAGTTTCTGAAAATACATTATACTAATAGTCGTAGTGCAAGAATAAGATGGACGAATTGAGATTAGCTGCAAGTGCGGGTAACATTGATGTTTTTACCACAGCTGAGACGTGGTTTAATATGAAAAATAGGGGCATGTCTGCTGAATGTCACATTCAGGGTTTTAAATTGTTCCAAGTAGACAGAAATATCGGAAAGGGGGGTGGGGTGGCACTCTATGTCCGAGATCGTTTAAATTGTTGCATAAAAACTGGTATAAAGTCCGAAACACATACTGAGTCTGTTTGGCTAGAATTTTCAGAGGGGCACAAAAAATTTATTTTAGGTGTGATATACCGTCCCCCAAACTTGGATAGAGACCAAGGAAGACTACTGTGGGAAGAAACTGTTAAGGCCACAAGGCATGATAACGTAATTCTAGGAGACTTTAACTTTAGTCAGATTGACTGGAAGTTTTTGACAGGGAATTTGGAATCTAATGACTCTTTAGAAGTAGTTCAGGATTGTTTTTTGAAGCAGTTTGTCACAGAGCCTACAAGGGGTAATAACCTGCTTGACCTGGTTCTGGCAAACAAGGAATCACTTGTTAATAATTTAGAAATTTCAGAGGAACTTGACGCTAGCGACCACAAATCAATTACCTTTAGCACTGAATGGAAGTATGATAGTAGGGATAACTCAATAACAGTCCCAGATTTTTGCTTAGCAGATTACAATGGGCTAAGAGAACACTTATCATCTTTGTAGATGAATGGTTCAGATAACCGACATGTTGATAAATTAGACACATGTGCAACTCTTGGGTATCTTTATTGAGGAAACGTTTCGCCATACAGTGGCTTCATCAGTCCATACGTAGGAGAAACTTGAAGAGCAGGAGGAGAATGAGGTAATCAGTCCCTCAACCTTCTATTCAAGATTGATGGACTGAACACATCGACTCAAGGTTGAGGGACTGATTACCTCATTCTCCTCCTGCTCTTCAAGTTTCTCCTACTTATGGACTGATGAAGCCACTGTGTGGCGAAACGTTTCCCCAATAAAGATACCCAAGAGTTGCACATGTGTCTAATTTATCAACTTATCATCTGTTGACTGGGGTAACGAAGAGAGCTATCAGTATGAGAGTTTTCTAAACACAATACATGCTGCCCAAAGAACACTTATCCCATATAAAGAAATTAGATCGAATAGAAATGACCCAAAATGGATGAATAATAGGCTGAAATATCTTTTAGGACAGAAAAAAAGGAATTTATAGGCGCATCAAAAGAGGTGAGGGTCATCTTATGAATCAGTATATTGACATTAAGAGGGACATTAAAAAGAGATAAGAAAAGCTAAACGGGACTATGATACTAAAGTTGCTAAAGATTCGAAAACTAACCCGAAATTTTTTTCAAGGTTTATAGAACAAAAGTTAGAGATAAGATAGGTCCCCTTAAAAATAACTCTGGGCATCTTACTGACAAGGAGAATGAAATGTGCTCTATTCTTAATAACTATTTTCTCTCGGTTTTCACTCAGGAAGACACTAACAATATCCCAGTAATTAATTTTTGTAGTGGGCCTGATGATGATAAATTATGCAATATCACAGTCACCAGCGAATTGGTTATCAAACAGATAGACCGGTTAAAGCAAAATAAATCCCTGGGTCCTGATGAACTTTTTTCAAGGGTTCTTAAGGTGTGTAAAATGGAACTTTGTGAACCATTGACTAATATTTTTAATTTATCTCTTCAAACAGGTGTAGTGTCTGATATGTGGAAGATGGCTAATGTAATTCCTATTTTTAAAACAGGGGACAAGTCGTTACCGTCAAATTACCGCCCAATAAGCCTGACCTCAATTGTAGGCAAATTACTAGAGTCAATTATAGCTGATAATATAAGAAGCCATCTGGATAAGCACAGCTTGATTAATGATACTCAGCATGGATTCACGAGGGGCCGTTCCTGCCTAACTAATTTATTAACCTTCTTCAGTAAAGCTTTTGAGGCCGTTGATGATGGTAAAGAGTTCGATATTGTTAATTTAGATTTTAGTAAGGCTTTTGATAGAGTACCGCACCAGAGACTGTTAAATTGGCAGCTCATGTCATTGGGGGAAAAGTGCTGTCATGGATCGAGTCATGGCTCACCGATAGGAAGCAGAGAGTATGCTTAAATGGGATTAAATCCGAGTGGGGATCTGTAACAAGTGGCGTTCCACAGGGATCAGTCTTGGGCCCGCTGTTGTTTATAATATATATCAATGATCTTGATGAGGGAATTACTAGTGATATGAGCAAATTCGCCGATGACACAAAGATAGGTAGGATAATTGATTCAAACTTAGATGTTATGGAACTTAAAGAGGATTTAGACAAACTCAATTCCTGGTCAGAAAAGTGGCAGATGCAGTTCAATGTAGATAAATGCAAGGTTCTGAAGCTTGGGAGTGTCCATAACCCTAGCATTTATAAGTTAAATAATGTAGAACTTAGCCATACAAATTGCGAAAAGGATTTGGGGGTTATGGTAAGCAGCAACCTTAAACCAAGACAACAATGCCTAAGCGTACGTAATAAGGGAAACAGATTACTGGAATTTACATCTAGAAGTGTAAGCAACAGAAGTCCAGAGGTTATTTTACAGCTTTAAGCATCATTAGTAAGGCCTCACCTAGATTATGCAGCTCAGTTCTGGTCTCCATATTACAGAATGGATATAAATTCGCTAGAAAAATATCCAGCGTAGAATGACCAGATTAATACATAGCATTAGAAATCTTCCATACTAAGAACGATTGAAGACTCTTAAACTACATTCACTTGTAAGACGAAGAATGCGGGAAGACATGGTCGAAGTGTGTAAGTGGAAGATGGGTATTAACAAAGGGGATATAAATAAGGTTTTGAGGATATCTCTTCAAGAAAGAACCCGCAATAATTGATTCAAGTTGGATAAGTTTAGATTTCGAAAGTATATAGGAAAGTATTGGTTTGGTAATAGGGTAGTTGATGAGTGGAACAGTCTACCTAGTAGGTTATTGAAGCTAAAGCGTTGTGTAGTTTCAAATTTAGGTTAGATAAATACATGAGTGAGAGGGGCTGGATTTGAGTGAGACTTGCATGAAATTTCTTGTGTGGCATTGAAGATTGGGTTGAGCAAATATTTTGTTAGTGGGAAAGATTGTAAAGGACTTGCGTAGTATGGGTCAAGAGGCCTGCTGCAGTGTTCCTCCTTCTGATGAAGCTACTGTGTGGCGAAACGTCTCCTCAATAAAGATGCCCAAGAGTTACACATGTGTCTAATTTATCAACGTGTCGGTTCTCTGAACCATTCATCTACAATACAGAGAACCTCGTACGTTGTGCCCAAAGATTAGCTCAAACGGACTGTACCCTGTGGACTCCTGCACAGTTTCTCTCATTGCGAACAGCAAAAGAGAAAGTGATTCATCCCAGTCTGTAGGGAAAATACATGCAATAAGTTCTCATCATGGTTTTTAATGTTTGATGAAATCTTTCCAAGGCGCCTTGGGACTGAGGATGATAGGTAGTGGATAATTTATGAGTTATTCCCAGTCTAGTTAATGCTTCCCTAAACGCTTTGGCAGTAAAATTGGTACCCTGGTCACTCTGAATAGACTTATGAATTCCAAAATAAGATAAAAACTTAGTTAGGGCTTTTAGGATGGATTTTTATTGATACTGCGCATTGGGACTGCTTCTGGATACCTAGTAGCTTCATCCATAATGGTGAACACGTACTGGTTTCCAGACTTGGTCTTAGGTAATGGACCCGTACAATCAATGATTAACTCTGCAAACGGTTCTCTGTCTACAGGTATGGGATGGAGAGGTGTTGGTTTAATGGGGTGTCCAGTTTTCTTACTTGCTGACATTCCCTTCAACAGTTAGTTTAATATGTTTATTATGCACCCCATACCCATACCTGGATACCTGGAGGTTATTCCGGGGATCAACGCCTCCGCGGCCCGGTCCATGACCAGGCCTCCCGGTGGATCAGGGCCTGATCAACCAGGCTGTTACTGCTGGCCGCACGCAATCCAACGCACGAGCCACAGCCCGGCTGAACCGGCACTGACTTTAGGTATCTGTCCAGCTCTCTCTTGAAGGCAGCCAGGGGTTTATTGGTAATTCCCCTAATGCATGATGGAAGGCTGTTGAACAGTCTTGGGCCCCGGACACTTATGGTGTTTTCTCTTAGTGTACCAATGGCGCCCCTACTTTTAATTGGGGGCATTTTGCATCGCCTGCCCAGTCTTTTACTTTCGTAGGGAGTGATTTCTTGTGCAGATTCGAGACCATTCCCTCCAGGATTTTCCAAGTGTAGATTATGATATATCTCTCTCTCCTGCGTTCCAACGAGTACAAGTCAAGTGCTTCCAAGCGTTCCCAGTAGTTAAGGTGCTTGACAGAACTTATACGTGCAGTAAAGGATGTCTGTACACTCTCTAGATCTGCAATTTCACCTGCTTTGAATGGAGATGTCAATGTACAGCAGTATTCCAGCCTAGAGAGAACAAGCGATTTGAAAAGGATCATCATTGGCTTGGCATCTCTCGTTTTGAACGCTCTCATTATCCATGGTCTCTCGACCTGCGGGGAGAGAGGACGCTTCTACAGGTTCTCTTGCACGCCACCTGGTGAGGAAAACATAGCATTAGCACCAAGATGGCGGACCGACTGTACCGGCGCATAAATACTGTCTGCATTGAGCTGGTTAGAGGATCTTTAAGCAACGCCACGATGAACGTTCTCCTGCCAAACATTATCAGGGACTGTTATGGCATCCCCAATGAAGAGCTGTATGGTGTGGCACTGAATGGTATGTCAAGGGTCTTCGTGAAGTTCATGAGGGCTGACTTCTATTCTACCATCGTCGACGAATTTCAAGAAAGGCGGATGAGTATCAATACGGCAGTGGAAGTATGCTTGCATGATGTGTCTAAGTATTTTACTTGGGTGAAGGTAAGGAATGTACCTTTTGAGGCAACAGCCTACAGCCTACAAGATGTGTTCAGTGGCTATGGGACTGTACACTCGACGAGCATGGGAATGTGGAGGGACGGCCCTTATGAGGGGATGCCGGAAGGATCCTTCACACTGAAAATGACCCTGAGGAGGCCGATACCATCATATGTTACATTGCATAACCATAGAACACAGGTTTTTGTACACTATGCGGGGCAGAGGAAGACGTGCCGTTTATGTGACTCTTATGAGCACATGGTGGCACAATGCCCCAGGAGACAGGGCCCTAGGCGTCAGGAGACAGCTTCTGTGGATACGCCATTAGAAGCCGCGGACGTTATGACGGGTGAAGTGGAAAGCCGGGGTACAGGCCTATGGAGTGAGGAGGTCGACAGGGCAGAGGTGGTTTTGGAGACGTGTGTTACACTACCAGTGGAAACGGGGGAGGAGGGAATATCGCTGTCAGACAGACCGTTAGATACTGCAGAGTCAGCTCAGGACGGGATTTTGGAGGCTGTGCTGAAGGATTTTTTGGAAGAGTCGGAGCATGGTGTGGAAAGTGATGTGAGGTCAGGTGATGTCAAGGTGATGGATGAACAGAAGCAGGGTAAGGAAGACTTGAGTGAGGTTCGAAAGGAGAGCAATGTGGTGGTGGAGGTCCATCAAGAAGATGTGGTTGCAGAAGAAATGTGTGTAGAGGGTAGCTCCCGCAAGAGATCAGCGGGGGCATCAGACATGGACGAAGTCCTCACACCAGCGCAGAGGCCTGGGAAGATGATGTGGGCAGCTGTGGTAGCAAAGGCAAGTCCGGGAGGAGGGGGGGGCAATGGGAAGCTAGGTGGGAAGGGACAGGGAGGGGTTGGAGGGCAGGAACGAGGGATTGATAGAGAAGAACCGAGACCTATGAAAGGAGGACCAAGTAAGCCTCAGCGGCACAGGGGTAAGCCGCCATTCTTGTAAAATTCAGGTGTGTAACTTTCAATGTAAACGGTCTTAAAACCGAGGTCAAGAGGGTATGGTTAGAGTGGGTTTTAAGGAGATTTAGTATTGATGTCTGTTTTTTGCAGGAACATAGCCATAGGTTAGGATGTGAGTTGTTGTTGAAAGGTTATAGGTTGTTTACATGTGATGCTTTGAGGTTGAAAGGAGGTGTGGCTGTGGCGGTAAAGGAGACCAGTCCTTTGCGTATCCTGGGTTGGGAGGAGGGGGGGGGGGGTGGGAGGGTTGTCAGGGTGGATGGGTTTTGGTACCATCCACTAGGGGGGCCAGGAGGGTTAGTTTTGTGATGAATGGTTTGAAAAACCGACAAGTTGAAGATTGAGACACTTATGCAGCATATGGAAATCTTTATTCAGGAAACGTTTCGCCACACAGTGGCTTCATCAGTCCAATACAAAGAGGAAGGCGTAAGGAGAGGAGGAGAATGAGGTAATCAGTCCCTCAACCTGGAGTCGATGTGTTCAGTCCATCAATCTTGTAGAATGTACAGCATAGGGCCGTAGACGTGGCTTAAATACTGTAGTGAGGTGACGTGAAGCAGGTGGAGGCGGGGTCATAGTGGTACCATCCACTAGTCGAAGTAGGTCTTCGTCCAAAGGTTGAACAAGTGTTGAAGAATTCTTTGTAACAAGATCCCATGATACTTCGACTAGTGGATGGTACCACTATGACCCCGCCTCCACCTGCTTCACGTCACCTCACTACAGTATTTAAGCCACGTCTACGGCCCTATGCTGTACATTCTACAAGATTGATGGACTGAACACATCGACTCCAGGTTGAGGGACTGATTACCTCATTCTCCTCCTCTCCTTACGCCTTCCTCTTTGTATTGGACTGATGAAGCCACTGTGTGGCGAAACGTTTCCTGAATAAAGATTTCCATATGCTGCATAAGTGTCTCAATCTTCAACTTGTCGGTTTTTCAAACCATTCATCACAACTGTCAGACACTGCAGCATCATGGGATCTTGTTACAAAGAATTCTTCAACACTTGTTCAACCTTTGGACGAAGACCTACTTCGACTAGTGGATGGTACCACTATGACCCCGCCTCCACCTGCTTCACGTCACCTCACTACAGTATTTAAGCCACGTCTACGGCCCTATGCTGTACATTCTACAAGATTGATGGACTGAACACATCGACTCCAGGTTGAGGGACTGATTACCTCATTCTCCTCCTCTCCTTACGCCTTCCTCTTTGTATTGGACTGATGAAGCCACTGTGTGGCGAAACGTTTCCTGAATAAAGATTTCCATATGCTGCATAAGTGTCTCAATCTTCAACTTGTCGGTTTTTCAAACCATTCATCACAACTGTCAGACACTGCAGCATCATGGGATCTTGTTACAAAGAATTCTTCAACACTTGTTCAACCTTTGGACGAAGACCTACTTCGACTAGTGGATGGTACCACTATGACCCCGCCTCCACCTGCTTCACGTCACCTCACTACAGTATTTAAGCCACGTCTACGGCCCTATGCTGTACATTCTACAAGATTGATGGACTGAACACATCGACTCCAGGTTGAGGGACTGATTACCTCATTCTCCTCCTCTCCTTACGCCTTCCTCTTTGTATTGGACTGATGAAGCCACTGTGTGGCGAAACGTTTCCTGAATAAAGATTTCCATATGCTGCATAAGTGTCTCAATCTTCAATCAGGGTTAGTTTTGTAGGTGTGTACATGCCAGCAACTAGTAACACTAGAGTGAAGGTGGATTTTGTACGCGAGGTTCTGGTATATCACTTGAGAGGTTTACCTGCCTTTACGGTGATTGGTGGGGATTGGAATTGTGTCATTAGGAAGGGTGATGTGGTTCCGAGGGGGGCGGGTTGTGCTTTGGGGGTTCTGCGGGATGTTTTGCGAGATGTTGGAGTGGTAGATGTGGTGGGAAGTAGGGGATATGGAGTGGAGCACACTTTTATTCGTAGGGGATATGAGGCACGGTTAGATAGGATTTATGTTAGGCAGGGCATAGGTGTGGAGAGGGTGAGGACTATCGATGTGGGTTTTTCTGATCATCGTGCTGTTATAGCAGATTTGAGGGTAGATGGCATAGTGAGAGTTTATGCAGGATACTGGAAATTAAATGTGAGGCTACTTAGGGACGAGGGTGAACCTACAGGGTTTGAAGATTGGTGGAAATCCTTTTGGGAGACTAGGAATATGGAAATGGATTTGCTGGATTGGTGGGAAATGAGGGCTAAAGTTGAAATTGCGAAATTTTTTAAAGTACGGGGTAAGGAGATGGCGAGGTGGAGCTATGGCCTACAAAATTATCTTGAGGGTCAGTTAAATGACTGTTATGCAGAGGAACGGGTGGGGCGGAGTGAGGACATGGAACGTTTGCGAAATAGGTTGGCGGAAATTCACAATGAAAAATTTGAGGCAATTCGAGTTAGGGCAGGGTTGGAGGATGTCTTAAGGGGAGATAGGCCATCGGGTTTTGTATTAAGGAGGTTTAAGGAACGGCAGGCGAAGACCACCTTGGCGTATATTGAGGCAGGTACAGGGGTGGGGTGGCTTTGAGGAGGGTCAAGGCCTATCCACCACGGAAAATATTAGTTTGTATGCAGAGTTTTGGTTTAGGGAGAAGTGGAGGAGGGTTGGCGGGGGAGTGGGTAAGGGACGGTTTGGGGATGAAGGGTTTAATAGGGTATTAAGTGAGCAGGACAGTGACAGAATCGAGGGTAGTATTAATGTAGAGGAGGTGGAGGAGGCAGTTTTTGGGATGTGCCAGGGTAAAACCCCAGGCATAGACGGAATACCAAACGATTTTAATAGGTATCATTGGGGGAGTGTACGGCATTGTCTGGTGGGGGTTTTGAGTTGTATGTTAAGTAGTGGGAGGATGGGGAAATCACAAAGAACGGGTGTCACGGTTTTAGTGCCCAAAAAGAAGGAATGCCGAGTTTTGAATGATTACCGTGCGATTACGTTAATGTGCTCGGATTACAAGATTTTTGCTAAGGTTTTGGGCAACAAAATGAGGAAAGTGTTGGGTTTAGTGTTACATAGGGGACAGTTGGGAATTCCGGGAAGAAGGATGAGGGATGGACATGGTTTGATTAGGGATTTTCTAGAGAGATGTACGGGAGGGGAAATACTAGGTTTAGATTGGGTGAATGCTTATGATTGCGTGGACAGAGATTTCTTAGGGGTTTGCTTAGAGAGGTTGGGGTTTCGGGAGGGGGTAGTGAGGTGGGTGAACACCCTGTATGATGGGGCAGAGGTGAGGGTACAGGTCAATGGGAGGTTGGGTGAAAGTGTACCAATGGAGAGAGGTTTGAGGCAGGGCTGTCCGATGTCACAGCTGCTCTTTGCGTGTGTGCAGAATCCTTTTTATGAGTCTGTTGAGAGGGTAATGAACAATCAGGAGATGGAAGAGGGGTGCAAAGGGGGCATCGTTGGGTATGTGGATGATACTACTGTTTTGCTAAGGGGTAAGGAGGAGTTAAGGAGGGTGGGTAGAGTGATTCAGATGTTTGGTATGAATACCGGAATGAGAGTTAATACGGTGAAATCAAGGTTACTAGAGGTCGGTAATTGGATAGGGGGGGGCTTGGGGATGGGGTTAGGATGGACAGTGGTTGACAGAATCAAGGTATGTGGGATATGGTATTTGGCGGAAGTGCAGGCATGCAGAAGGGTAAATTCGGAGTCTGTCACGGGTAAGGTTTTAAGTAGACTAGGATGTTTAAGTGCGAGGGACTTAGCTTTACATCAGAGGGTAGTGGTGGTAAATTCACTTGTCTATAGCAAGGTATGGGGGGTGGCAGAGGTTTTTCCCTTAGAGGTACGAGATACTGTGGAAATGCAGAGGAGGGTGCTGAAGTTTGTGTGGGGATTTGGGAGGGCATGGTTAAGAAAGGAGGTAGTTATGACGGATGTTCGGAGAGGGGGTTTAGGTTTGTTGCCTTTAGGACTGAGAGTAATGGCTGTATATATCAAGCGGAGGTATATGAGGGAAGGGGGTGTGAGGGGCGCTAAAGTAGGAAGAGTTATGGAGGAGGCACGTAAATGGTGGAGTGGGAAGGAATTGAGGGTTTGTGAAGATATGTTGAGATTTTTATTGACAGTGCAACAGGTGGATAAAATCAAAGTGAAACGGTTGGTGAGGGTAGTGAAAGGTCAAGGAATTATGCAAGGGGTAGCCGTGTATCCAACGTATGATTGGGGGGTTATTTGGAAAGATTTTAGTAAGCTTCGGATACCGGCTAGAGTAAGAGAATTAGTATAAAGGTTTATCATGGGGATTCTGGCTTCCAAGGAGGTGTTACGTAGTATGGGGTTTGTGGAAGAGGCTTTTTGTCAGTTTTGTGGTGATGTTGAAACGGCGTTTCATGTGGTCTTCTTTTGTACCTCCTTGGAGGGGGTGAGATCATGGATGGGTGGGGTTATCAGACTGTTGGGGGGGGGGGTCGTTTGCCGCTTTTAAGGGCTTTACTACTAGATGTAAGGGGAGTGCCTAGGGATGTTGGAAGGGCTATAATGTATATCATAGTGGATTATCTGGACATTTCATGGGGAATGAGGGGATTAAGGGGTGATATGAGGATAAAAGCGTTGGCGGCTAGATTCTATAGGACGAAGTGTAGGAATAAGTTGGTTTATGGGGCGTCTTGGGAAAAAAGTTTCCCGGAAGGTTATAGGAACCTCACTGTGGGTTCCCTTAGGCGGGGTCCCTGAGGATGGACAAAGGAGTGGTCTCCTTATGGGGGGATGTAAAGGGGGGGGGGGTGTTTTTGGTTTTATCTGGAATTGATGTTGTGTGTAAGAGGAAGGTAGTGAGAATTAGGTATGGATGGTACGCCATGTTTCACGAGAATGTTTGTCATAGTGAGATAGTGTGGTTTCCAGGGTTATATTTCTAAGCCTGATGGTTATGTTCACTGGGTTTAAAATTTCCTTGAAAGCCAGGATACCGAGCCCTTAGGATCTCGTTTTTAAGTAATTAGATTGGCACGTTGGTATCAACACAAAATTTTTCTGAGATACGTGTCAGTTCTTTTGGGACTGGCACATTACAGCAGCCTTATCCTTATAACTACTCTAGTCTTACGTTTAACTTTTTTTGTCAGATGAAGGTTCTATGTGAAAAAATTTAAGTGTATGTATAGGTTTTGGGTCTATACCATGTTTTTATGGGGTTAAACCAACAAAGTCTCGTGGACAAGATTTTCGGTTTATATACATATGTGGGAGGTATAATTATGTATAGGGTTTGGTTATAAACCCTTTAATGTGCCGAGGTTTGTTATAAATACTTGTTTTGGATTCTTTTATTATTGTATTTTACATGCATGTTGTTCTGTTTTCTGTATCAGCATTATTGTATTAGAGGGTTAACATATTAATAATAGTAAAATACTGTTTCTCTATGGTTATTGTGTAAGGAATCATATGTTCCTTCCGGGTTCCTATTGGTTAGGATCTAATGTACCATAACTTAACCAATAATCTGTACCCTGTCATAGCGGGTATGTTAGGGTTTTGTTTTGTTTTGTAGAGGTTATGGTAGTTTTGGTTAATCTTGTGATGTTGTACATTTGTATGATGTTTTTGTTGTAATAGGACATGTCAGGTATTCATTTTATATTGTTAAACTATGTAAAGTTTCTTTTGGTGTGTTTTCTTTGGGTACAATGGCTTGGCGGCAACTATTAATGACTGATAAACTTTAGTGAGGTTTGTCTTAGCGTGTATTGTTTTGCTATAACAAGATGTTATAATACTTGTTCCCGCAAGGAATAACCTGGTACTAGTTGAACAAAGCAATGTTTTGTATTCCTGTACTTTATTATGCATCCTTTGTACTTTTGTAAGGTTTCTAATAAAAATATAAAATCAAAGTCTGGGGAGTGTAATACCAGTGTATGTGTTTGACTTGGCAGTGTTACATTGTTCTATGTAATATTACTCTTTTGCATGTATTTAGACGACCTGGTTGAGGTGTCATTGTGTTGGATTCTTGTGTATTAATCGGATCTGTGTTTATAATCATCTTGTATTTGCATTACTTTCAATAAAATACGTTAATCAATTAAACGTATAAGGATTATTAATATATAAATAACAAAGTGGAATATAAATGCATATTGTAGGCTTGGTGCGTCTTTGTTAATAATAATAATAATGCATATTGTAATGTAGTGGTGTTCTTGCTTAACATAGGTGCATGGGATATCATGCATTGGGGATGAGGGACAGTTTGTGTTAGTACAAAGTTAAATGTCTGTGTGTTTTGTTAATAAAATTTATAATTCTGTGTAAGAACTGATAATGTGTTCTTTTATCTATTTAATGTATTGTATTGTTTTAAATAAAATATAAAAAAAAAAAATTATCCATCCTATCATTTTCTTTGCACTTGTGATCGTGGCACTGTTGTGATCCTTGAAAGTGAGATCCTCAGACATTACTACTCCCAGGTCCCTTACATTATTTTTCCACTCTATTGTATGACCAGAGTTTGTAGTATACTCTGTTCTAGTTATTATCTCCTCCAGTTTTCCATAACGGAGTAGTTGGAATTTGTCCTCATTGAACATCATATTGTTTTCCGTTGCCCACTGGAAAACTTTGTTTATATCTTCTTGGAGGTTAACCGCGTCCTCAGCAGATGACAGCCTCATGCAGATCCTAGTATCATCCGCAAAGGATGATACGGTGCTGTGGTGTATATCTCTGTCTATGTCTGATATGAGGATGAGGAATAAGATGGGGGTGAGTATTGTGCCTTGTGGAACAGAACTCTTCACTATGGCAGCCTCCGATTTAACTCTGTTGAGCACTACTCTTTGTGTTCGATTTGTTAGGAAGTTAAAGATCCATCTCCCCACTTTCCCAGCTATTCCTTTAGCACGTATTTTGTGCGCTATTACGCCATGATCGCATTTGTCAAACGCTTTTGCAAAGTCTGTGTATATTACATCTGCATTCTGATTTTCTTCCAGTGCATCCAAGGCCATATCATAGTGATCCAGTAGTTGTGAGAGGCAGGAGCGACCTGCCCTGAACCCATGATGCCCTGGATTATGCAGATTTTGGGAATCCAGGTGATTTGCAATCCTGCTTCTTAGCACTCTTTCAAAGATTTTCATGATGTTGGACGTCAGAGCTATTGGTCCATAGTTCTTAGCTAATGCTTTGCTGCCACCTTTATGGAGTGGGGCTATATCCGTTGTTTTAAGTGACTGTGGAATTTCACCCATGTCCAAGATCCTCCCCCATAGTGTACTTAGGGCACGCGAAAGGGGTTTCTTGCAGTTCTTAATGAATACAGAGTTCCACGAGTCTGGGCCCGGGGCTGAGTGAATGGGCATGTTGTCAATGGCTTTTTCGAAGTCTATCGGAGTTAGGGTAATGTCGGAAATGGAGTTTTGAGGCTCATTCATGAAGAAATCATTTGCGTCGTCGATCCTCAGACTGATTAGTGGCTCACTGAACACAGAGTCGTACTGGGATTTCAATATTTCACTCATTTCCTTGTTTTCATCTATGTAAGTCCCATCCTGTCTGAGTAAGGGCCCGATACTAGATGTGGTATTTGCATTGTTTTTGGCATATGAAAAGAAATATTTCGAATTTCTTTCAATTTCACTAAGAGCTTTAAGCTCCTCCTGTCTCCCCTGGTTCCTGCAAGAGTCATTTAACTTAAGTTCGATAGTTTCCACTTCAGTGGTCAGCGCCTCCTTTTGTGTATCAGATATTCTAGCACTCCTGAGGAGCTCAGTGACTCTTTGTCGTCTTCTGTAGAGGGAGCGTCTTTCTCTCTCCAGTTTACTCCTGCTCTTCTTCTTTCTTAGGGGAATATGCCTAGAACATGCTTCAGCTGCCAGGAAGTTGATCCTTTCAAGGCACTGGTTTGGATCCATGTTATTTAAGACATCTTCCCAACATGTTTCATTTAAGACATGGTATACTTGGTCCCAGTTGATGTTCTAGCTGTTGAAGTTGTATTTTGTGAAGACACCTTCACAGGTACATGCATTCTTCTGATCAGGAGCCCTATGCATGTACGTCTGGACTTCAATTAGATTGTGATCGGAATTAGTTGTTTCTGATATGCTTATGCCACTTATCAGGTCCTCATTATTTGTGAAGAAAAGGTCAAGTGTGTTTTCTAGTCTTGTTGGCTTGTGAGGGAAAAGTTCAATAGATAGGAGTAGCGAGCGAGTTCATGGTAACGATAGTTTGATTGCTGGCTGCTTGTTAAGGTAGGGTAAGTCCAGCTCCCGCTATCCTCCCCCCCCCCACCTTTCTCCCCATCCCGAAAGGTGATGTGTGGGGCTCCGGCCAAACAGTAATCACTCGACTCACAGCTCCCAGCACAACTGAAAGTAAATGCCTGCTCCTATTCTAGTGGACTTATTAGTTGAAAGCTTCACTTTTGACCAATAATAAACTTAGTCCTTTCAGCCTTGGTCTCCATGTTTTGATAATCACCACTTCTTTTAGATATTGTAGATATTTTAGATATTGAGAGTGATTTCTTAAGCAGTGGGTAACCTGTCTCTCTTTCCAGCTTGGAATGACAGATCGGGTCACCTGCCAACCTACGAGAAGTTTTGAAGGAGAAGGACTTTTGCAAAAGTCCGGAGATTTCACTTTTTGGATCTACCTACTGATTAACTGTAGGTGACAGCAGACAACAACCCCTCATCTTTGTAGTGGTAAAGAACCTGCTTTCCTGTCATCTGGACTGACTATTCAAGGCTACAGACTCTGTGAAGAACTAGTCGTTGGGTTGTCACCAACACCTGTGACCCCCCCCCCCACATCATCAGTAACGGCTACAATTTCTACAAGATGGTGTCAACCTCCACCAGACACCCCAGTATAACTGTACATATTAGCGTTGAATTCAAATGTCATTTTTTTCATTTCATTTCTCACTTTTCTTTCAAATAGGATACACCTTCATGTTTCACTATTTTATCTTCGCATTACTAAATAATAAAGTGTTTATGTTTGTGAATTATTATTTCTTTTTCTATTCATTAATTTTCCTGAGGAGGAACCAGCCTTGGTAATACTGAAGTTGTTACAGGGCTGAGTAAGCCTTCACAAGTGGCGACCTTGCCAGGAACAACTCGACTGAATCAAGATTCAACTCCATCTCGAATCTACCATTGAAGCTTCAATGCCGCATACCACAGACGGTTACCACCAACCATGAGTAATCATTCTCTGTGGTAGGACTACACTACAGGTATTTAAAAGATTTGGTAATTGTTATAGTCTCAATTTATTGTAAGTCAAGTCAGGCAGGATATACTAGTTAATTCTGTCACCTTTATTTTTTGAGCTTGAAACAATTTGGAGGATTAGACTCTAGGGACCCGAGATTTTCCAGTGACAAGTTGTTTCATTGAGCTCTTTATTATATCAAGGGAACTGTCGTAGGACACTCTTGATTTGTTGGTGAGAAGATTTGGATAGTCAAGGGACCCCATTCTACTTACTGTTTGCTTGGAGCCGACATAGAACCCTTCGTTTTCATTCACACATACTGTTTAATCGAAGCAGGGATCGAACCCTCCGATTTATTTACAGTTTGAGCGGAGCAGGAATTGAACCCCTCTGTTTTCTTTGATATATCCGTTTCATTTTCCCCTGGTAGTTAAAGTTATTCCTGCAAGTATGGAGGAATACCAGTTTTGGAGGAACGCTTTCATTAGTGCTAAGATCCAGGAAAGAATGGAGAAGGAAAGAATTGAGAGAGAAGAAAGACAGTTAGAAAGAGAAAGAGAGGAGAAAAAGGAGAGAGATCAAATTGAAAGAAAGTCAAGAAAGACAGTTAGAAAGAGAAAGACAGTTAGAAAGAGAAAGAGAGAAGAAAAAGGAGAGAGAGAGAATCGAAAGAGAGGATAAAAAGGAGAGACATTGAATTGAAAGAGAGAACCAAGAAAGGCAGTTAGAAGGAGAAAGAGAGGATAAAAAGGAGCGTGATAGACTTGATCGTGAGGAACAAGCTAAAGTATGTGAGGAACAAGTTAAATTAAGAGAACTTGAGGAAAGAGCAAAGGATAGAGAAGTTGAGGAAAGAGCTAGATAATGTGAGGAAAGAGCTAGAGAACATGAGTTAAGAGAGAGAGAAAAAGATCGCAAGCTCGAAAAATCTCGCCTTAAATTAGAGAATAAAAAGTTAACTTTTACACAATAACAATTAGAGGAAGGAGTAATGGAACAACGTGCAGTCAGTGCACATATTCCAACACCTAATTTACCTCCCTTCACAGAGGGTGAAGACATTACTTCATACATTATCAGGTTTGAAAATACCGCTACCCTCTGTGAATGGCCTGCTGACACCTGGGCTACCAGGTTAGGAATGTTATTTTCTGGTACAGCTTTGAATATCTATGCAACTTTGTCTCAGGATATCATATGTAATTATAACCTACTGAAGAAGGCAATCCTTAAAGCATATCAAAAAACCACTAATTCTTACAGGAAAGATTTCAGGAATGCCACCTTACAGCCTGGCCAAAACTTTCAGCAGTTACAGGTAACACTCTTTCGTTTGTTCGACTTTTGGATAGAGAGTTCAGGAATTGATCACAGTTATGAATCTCTTAGACTTAGAGACTTCATGGTTGCTGACCAGTTCCTGACAGCTCTTCCCCACCAGATAAGAACATTCATTAGAGAACGTAACCTGATTAAAGCTGAGGAAGTTGCTGAGGCCGCTGACTTGTATACTGAGGCTCACAATTCCTATAAAGACCTGAAGGGATCGAACCCTAAGGGCAAGGGTTCACCAGATCTTAAGAAATCGAAGCCTCTAGTGGAAAGTAAAGTGACTTCTTTTATTCCTGTTTGTCATTTGTGTGGTGTTAAGGGACATAAACGTCCCGATTGTCCTTCTAAGAAGGTCCAAAAAGTTGGAAGATGTTTTAAAGACTGTAATGACCAAGCACCCTTCTGTTCAGGAACAGTTAATGGACTTAATGTATCTACCATTTTACGAGACACTGGATGCACATGTATAGTCATTTCTGATAAGCTGTTCCCTAACCTTAAAGAAACTCATTCCTCTGCTATACTTTCAGACTACTTGGGCCGTACGGACACTTTTCCTACCATCCGTTGTTACATTAGGTCTAAATGGTTCACAGGTTGGTCTGAAGCCGTACTAGCTCCCATCACTTCTTGCTCCGTACTAATAGGTAATGTAAAAGGTGCCATTCTTCCTTCTGAGGTTGACCTTTCATCACCAAAGATGGACATATGTGTTTCAGATCCTCTTCCTGTAGAGTCAGAGAAGCCCCTCGAAAGTTCAGATGAGACAATGTCTCGTGAGATTCATGTGGGATTAAAAACCAGTGATGCTACTCTCGAAAGCGAGGTAGTAGGATCACCGGTTCACTTGCTAGATGAAAGTGAGGATATCGCCTCCGATAGTACAAATGTCTTGACTAGGGCTCAGGTCAAATCCCAGGCTTCTCCTACTGTCCATCCTTTGATTTTCCCTGACTTTAAGCCTTTAGATATATCGAAGAACTCCTTTGTCAATTTACAACGTAATTGCCCTTCTCTTCAGAATTGCCATAATGCCGCTAAACAAAATCAAGTTATCCAAAGGAAAAACTTTTCATATAAATTCGAAAATATAAAAGGTATCTTGTACTAGTCAGTATTCAAATTAAATTCAGATGAGATAGACTATTCCATCTTAGTTGTTCCAAGTCAATGCAGAGAGACTGTTCTTAAAATGGCTCATGACTTACCAGCGGCCGGACATTTCTCGCATGGTAAAACCTTAAATAAAATTAGGGAAACCTATTTTTGGCCAAAAATGTCCTCAGATATCACTACCTACTGTAGATAATGTAAAGTTTGCCAACTGTCATCCTCCCGAGGTACCAGGCGAGTACCTGTGGTCAAAATGCCAATCTTTACGGTACCGTTTGGAAGAGTAGCTATTGACATCGTTGCTCCTTTATCACCACTTTCATCTGGGGGACAAAGATATATATTAACATTAGTTGATTATGCTTCGAGTTTCCCTGAAGCTGTACCCTTAAAGTCCATAACTACTACAGATGTGGCTGATGCCCTTTTGTCCATCTTCTCCAGAGTTGGCATGCGTAGAGAGATTTTGTCTGATCGTGGGACACAATTCACATGACTTAATGCAACATCTATACCAACTTCTGGGAGCGAAGCCTCTCTTCACCACACCCTATCATCCCAGCTGTAATGGGAGGATTGAGCGCCAGCATTCGGTTCTCAAGTCCATTTTAAGGAAACTTTGCTCCCTTAAACCTAAGGAGTGGCATCGTTACCTACCCTGTGCTTTGTTTGCCATGAGGGAAGTTCCCAGTGACTCTTTGGGGTTTTCACCTTTTGAACTTCTCTATGGTAGACAGGCCAGAGGTCCATTGTCCATCCTTCATGACTTATGGACTAATGAGGAGGTAAATGCTGAGGTTCAGTCTTCTTATCAGTTTCTCCTTGACCTTAGATCCAAACTTGAGGAGACCTCTGACATAGTTTCGAAAAACTTAAGTTTGTCAATGGACCAGTATAAAACCCATTTGATTCCAAAAGTCAGAGGAGAAGTTTTAAAGTAGGGGATGAAGTTCTGGTACTTTTGCCTATCAAGTCAAATAAATTATTAGTAGCATGGAAAGGTCCATACAAAGTATTAAAAATTTGTGGGAAAGTTGACTACCTCATAGAAGTCAAGGGGAAACTTAAACTTTATCATATCAACATCCTTAAGAAATATTACCGAAGAAATTCGGTTAACTGCCTTAATAACTTTGACTTAGTTTTTCCACACGAACTTGATAAGACAACTGAAGAATGTAAGGTGTGCGTAATTGACACCTCTAACTTAGACTATGATGAAGAACTACATGACTTTGTGAGTAACTTTTCAGACGTCTTTACTGATATTCCAGGTGTCACCTCCACGGTAGTCCATAAGATTGACTTAGTCACGGACAATCCGGTCAAACGGAAATTATACCCAGTTCCAGTTCACCTTAGGGATGCATTTGACCGAGAGGTAGACAAATTATTAAAACTAAAGATCATTGAACCTTCAGTATCTGCATATTGCTCACCAGTAGTCATGGTTAAGAAGGAGGATAATTCATATAGACTTGCTATTGACTTCAGAGGCTATAACTCGGTGGGGTGCTGAACCTATGCTCTTAATAGATAGCGATCTACACAAATTTTATGACGCTTCCTTCTTTTCAGAGATTGATATTGTGCAGGAATATCATCAAGCAATGTTAGATCCTTCTTCTAAGCAGTACACCGCTTTTCCTACCCACCAAGGATTGATGCAGTATAGAACTATGCCCTTCGGTGTGGTAACTGCCTGTGCTACCTACGTGAGACTGATGAGAAAGGTCTTGGGTAATATGCCAAATGTTTCAGTTTATTTTGATAACATTTACGTAATGACATCCACGTGGGGCAAGCATATCCAAACATTAACATCAGTTTTACGTAGGTTACGCTTACATGACCTCACTGCCAAGTCGAAGAAATGCTTCCTTGGGTATAACAAGATTAGATATCTCGGACTGATCCTTTCTGATAACTCTTTGCAGCCTCTCACCAGTAAGATCGAAGCTTTATTAGAGTTTAGCTTTCTTGGTTCTGTAAATTTTTATGCACGGTTTATCCTGAACCTAACTGATCTTACAGGCATCTTATCCGACTTCCTTAAAAAGTCTGTGAAGGAACCTCTTGAACTTTCCGAAGTAGCTTGAGAAAAGTTTAATGAGATTAAAATTATCTTTTCGAAAGACCCTATACTTAAGATTCCAGATATTAATAAAACATTTTGTTTAAGAACTGATGCCTCCAATACTGGCTTAGGTGCGGTGCTACTACAATATCATGATGGTACTCCCTTCCCTGTATGCTTCCTAAGCTGGAAACTCCTTCCCGCAGAAACGAGATACTCCACCATAGAAAAGGAATGTTTGGCCCTTGTGTGGGGTATCTCCAAACTTAAATTTTATTTACTGGGAAAAGAATTTATTTTAGAAACGGATCACGAACCTTTGATATACCTAGAAACTTTTAAGGGAACCAACAGCCTCTTCTTGAGGTGGACATTGGCACTCCAGGCTTTTAAGTATCATATTGTATATATCAATGGTTCATCCAATTATTTCTCTGACTGGTTTAGTCATGACAGTCAGTAGAAGATTTGGTGCCTTATGCTACTTCCACATGTTAGAACTTTTTCCTCGCCTATTCTTCTTATACTCCTTGACTATAAGTCTTGGTATGGGGGAGTGTGAGGGAAAAGTTCAACAGATAGGAGTAGCGAGTGAGTTTATGGTAACGATAGTTTGATTGCTGGCTGCTTGTTAAGGTAGGGTAAGTCTAGCTCCCGCTATCCTCCCCCCCCCACCTTTCTCCCCATCCCGAAAGGTGATGTGTGGGGCTCTGGCCAAACAGTAATCACTCGACTCACAGCTCCCAGCACAACTGAAAGTAAAAGCCTGCTCCTATTCTAGTGGACTTATTGGTTGAAAGCTTCACTTTTGACCAATAATAAACTTAGTCCTTTCAGCCTTATTCTCCATGTTTTGATAATCACCACGTCTTTTAGGTATTGTACTTATCATGGAGAGCGATTTCTTAAGCAGTGGGTTACCTGTCTCTCTTTCCAGCTTGGAATGACAGATCGGGTCACCTGCCAACCAACGAGAAGTGTTGAAGGAGAAGGACTTTTGCAAAAGTCCGGAGACTTCACTTTTTGGATCTACCTACCTGATTAACTGTAGGTGACAGCAGAGAACAACCTCTCATTTTCGTAATGGTAAAGAACCTGCTTCCCTGTCATCTGGACTGACTATTCAAGGCTACAGACTCTGTGAAGAACTAGTCGTTGGGTTGTCACCAACACCTGTGACCCCCCCCCCACATCATCAGTAACGGCTACAATTTCTACAAGATGGTGTCAACCTCCACCAGACACCCCAGTATAACTGTACATTTTAGCGTTGAATTCAAATGTCATTTTTTCATTTAATTTTTCATTTTTCTTTCAAATAGGATTCACCTTCATGTTTCACTGTTTTATCTTTGCATTACTAAATAATAAAGTGTTTATCTTTGTGAATTATTATTTCTTTTTCTATTCATTAATTTTCCTGAGGAGGAGCCAGCCTTGGTAATACTGTCTGAAGTTGTTACAGGGCTGAGTAAGCCTTCACATGGCTCCACTATCTGCTGGCTTAAGGTGTGTTTATCGTAGAGACTTAGTAGCTCATGTGTGTTTGACCTTTCATCTGCACTACCTCCGGGAATTGTTTCAGCTATAACATAATTCGCTACATTCTTCCATTTCGTTTGATTTAGGTTGAAATCACCAGGCAGTAAGATGTTTGGGGATGGAGCTGGTAGGTTTTCCAGACAGTAATCAATTTTCAGTAGCTGTTCCTTGAACTGTTGGGAGGTTGCATCTGGTGGCTTATATACAACCACAATGGCTAGGTTTTGGTTCTCGATCTTTATTGATAGAACTTCAACTACCTCATTTGTGGTGTTCAGCAACTCCGTGCAGATGAGGGACTCTTTGACATACAGGCCAACCCCCCCTTGTTTCCTGTTCTTTCTGTCACATCTAAAAAGGTTGTAACCACTTATCCATATTTCACTGTCAAAGTGATCTTTTGTGTGAGTCTCTGAAGGCTGCAAACATTGCATTAGACTCCTCTAGAAGTCCACTGATAAAAGGTATTTTGTTGGTGGATGGTTTAAGGCCCTGTATATTAGCAAATATGAACGAGGTTGTATTTTATGTTTGTTAGGGGGATTTTGTTATTGGTATCAGTAGTTGTAGTTCTGGAGGGCCATGGGTGACCACTGGCTGCGCCTCCAGTCCAACAAGACTCCCAGGTGGTGGACTATTTTTATTTCCTTCCATTTTCTTTTTCCATTTCCTGCCACTAAAAAAACACCTGGAGTTGGGTTATCGTAGCTACTATTGTTTGTCTTGTGGGGTCTGTGCCTCCTGGTCCCTTTTAGATGGTATGCAGAGCAGTCAATGTTGTAACACTGCTTTTGGAGGACCGAGGAGTGATACATTTTTGGGTGAAAGAAAGTACAGGAAGAAGAATGACACACTCCTTTAGACAAGAGGTCGCTGCATTTTTTGGGATGCTCAAAGTTGCATGTCCCATTTTTTTCCCGATATTCCATGCTTACAGATGCCCCAAGCATAATATTTGCACAAATTTACCTTTGGTTGGATAGAATTGTTGGGAGGTGTGTTGTCAACTTCTGCAGGTTCTGAGACTGCACTATAATCCTCAGTATCCAAGCCAGGGCCACCCCGTCCTGGATTCCATCTAGTTTCCTCAGTAGAGGAAGAAGGAGGAGACTCCTCTCCAACATCTGTACTGTGGGCCACGGTCTTGTGCAATGATGGTTGTATATTTACGGTTTTAGTGGTGGTTGTGGTAGGGTTCCTTGTAGAGGCTGGTCTGGCAATAAGCCTGGGGGCTATGAGTCAGCACTGGGGTTGGGGAGGCTGAGCCTGGGCCAGCACCAGCACTGTGGGTATTAGTGCTATGATTGGGGGATGGGTCTGGTTCAGCACTATGTGGGTGACTAGATAGTTTCGAGTCATCTGTTGTGGTATGGACATTCTGCATTTTTTGATACACTATCTCTTGCTCCCATGTTTTATATATTTTTGGTAGACTGTCCAAGAGGTCATCTTTGTTTTCTTGATTATTTTTATCATGTATTACTCTCCTTAGTACCTTTCTGATACCTGCCCAAAGTTCTACATCTTTATTGCACAACCAGAAACATCTTGCTAGTTCGAGGTCATTTTTTGAGGCTGTATTTAGTCTAGTACAAGAGATATGGTGTTTGGAAAAGCATAGATTGCATGCGATTCTGGATTTCCTTCCAAGGATTTTTTACATGTCCCAGAGATATGCTGTGCTGACATCCTGTCTGTATCCTACTACACTCTGTATGCCACGGAAGAAAACTGATTTCCACTTTACATTTCTCTTGCTCGTGCCAGTAATATGGAAGATGTATTTATGCTAACCAAGTTTGCAGCATGTGGGTGGTGGGTGTAGGGTGGGTGGGTGGGTTCTGGGCAGGGGTGGGGGTGTATATTGGTGGCCTGAGTGGCTGCCTGCAGTGATGCCAGACGTATGCTTTGCACTTCTGTCATGGGATATCACATTCAGTTTAAACTATTTCCATTATATTAATCACTATCCTTGTTTTGTACTGCTGGTAATTTAGGTTCACTAGGTCTTTCTATTATGTCTCGGTATCCTAGTCTGTTTGTTATATGTGGTATGGGCGGCTGTCAAAAGATCACAGAGGTACATAATGGGTCCAGGGACTGGGCTCCAAAGTTTTGATAGCTGAACAAGGTACAAAGGTAATGAACTCACAAGTTGCAAAGGTAACGAATCATGTAAGTAAATTTACTTACGTTTATACATTGCTACAATCATCAACAAATTATAGAGTAATGAGCAATTCACACGTCCACACCCGGTCACAACTGTAATGAGTTATTGGTGCAAATATTTATTGTTGGGTCACACACACACACACACACACACACACAGGGCCAGGGAAAAGACGACGAGCACACTAAGATCAAACGACAGGTCCGAAGACAATGAAGGTATGCTATATGCAGAGATTCTAACAGCCAACTGCAGTAGCAAGGGACAGCTGGTCAGGAAAGACAGTCCACTGAGAATAGAAGTTTCAGATATGACAGGGACTGAAGGCAAGAACATGTCAATGGAAGGAAATAAAATGCCTCAGAGGACGCAGATGGAGACTCAGTGGGAGGAGGAAAGGGCGAGGTCAGTTTTTGTGTACGGGCTCCAAGAAGCCAAGGGGGCCAACTTTGAAGAAATAAAACAGGAGGAGAAAAAAATGATTGAAGGCATCATGAAAACAATAGGGGAGGGCAATATGACCCAGGTGACAAATTTTCAGAGAATTGGGTGGTTTGCGAGTGGAAGGATACGGCCTGTCAGAGTAACTTTCAAGGAAGAATCAGTTCGAACCAGGATTCTGCAAGAGAAAGCAAGACTGAGGGACAAAGAGGGGTACCAGAGAGTATACCTCGACCGCGACAGAACACAAGAAGAAAGGACTACACTGAAAGAGAGGGTACAGAGACGCAAGGAGGAACGAGAAGCAATGAAAATGAGCAGGACCCAGACACAGGAGGAAGGGCAAACACACCCCACAGAATCTCCCACCAAAAGACTCCACCCGCGACATTCCCAACGCAACTGAGCAACCTATACTACAACCCACTCACTGTTCCCTCTGCCACCAATCCCCATATCACAAACCTCACCCCAACAGCTGTCCCTTATGGGCATTCTGACCCCACCCCCATCAACACAAACCCCACCTACACCACAGCCCCATATAGGCCCCCACCAAGGCTCTCGCTCCCCCAACCCCAATATTCTTGCATGACCACAATGATAGAAAAGAAACTAAAGGTTTGGTACACAAACGCGGATGGAATAATGAATAAACATGAGGAGTGGAATGAAAGAATCAGTGAAAAATCCCCAGACATCATAGCAGTCACAGAAACAAAACTCGCTGAGACAATAACAGACACAATCTTCCCAACAGGATATCAGATCCTGAGGAAAGATAGAAGGAGTAGAGGGGGAGGAGGGGTTGCACTGCTCATAAAACACCGATGGGGATTTGAGGAAATGGAAGGCATGGACATGATTGGAGAAAGAGACTACATTGTAGGTACAATTCAGTCCGGAGAACATAAAGTAGTCATTGGAGTGATGTATAACCCACCACAGAACTGCAGGAGGCCAAGAGAGGAGTACGAAGAAAACAACAGGGTGATGGTGGACACACTGGCTGAGGTGGCAAGAAGAGCTCACTTGAGCAGAGCAAAGTTACTGGTAATGGGCGATTTCAACCACAGGGAGATCGACTGGGAAAACCTGGAGCCACATGGGGGTCCCGAAACATGGAGAGCCAAGATGATGGATGTGGTACTTGGAAACCTCATGCATCAACATGTCAGGGACACAACCAGAGAGAGAGGGGAGGATGAGCCAGCAAGACTGGATCTTGTGTTCACCCTGAGCAGTTCAGACATTGAGGACATCACTTATGAGAGGCCCCTTGGAGCTAGCGATCATGTGGTTCTGAGTTTTGACTATATAGTAGAGTTACAAGTGGAGAGGGTAACAGGAACTGAAGGGGACAGGCCAAGCTATAAAAGGGGGGACTACACAGGTATGAGAAACTTCCTGCAGGAGGTTCAGTGGGACAGAGAAATGGTAGGAAAATCAGTAAACGAGATGATGGAATATGTGGCAACAAAGTGCAAGGAGGCAGAGGAAAGTTTTGTTCCCAAGGGAAACGGAAATAATAGGAAGACCAAAACGAGTCCTTGGTTTACCCGAAGGTGTAGGGAGGCAAAAACTAAGTGCAACAGAGAATGGAAAAGGTACAGGAGGCATAGGACCCAGGAAAACAAGGAGATTAGTAGAAGAGCCAGAAACGAGTATGCACAGATAAGGAGGGAGGCCCAGCGACAGTATGAAAACGACATAGCATCGAAAGTCAAATCTGACCCGAAACTGCTGTATAGCCACATTAGGAGGAAGACAACAGTCAAGGACCAGGTGATAAGGCTGAGGAAAGAAGGTGGAGAACTCACAAGAAACGATCAAGAGGTATGTGAGGAGCTAAACAAGAGATTTAAGGAAGTATTTACAGTAGAGACAGGAAGGACTCTGGGGGGACAGACCAGACGGGGACACCAGCAAGGAATACACCAACAAGTGTTGGACGACATACATACAGATGAGGAGGAGGTGAAGAAACTGCTAAGGGACATCGATACCTCAAAGGCAATGGGACCAGACAACATCTCCCCGTGGGTCCTTAGAGAGGGAGCAGATATGTTGTGCGTGCCACTTACCACAATCTTCAACACATCCCTGGAAACTGGGCAACTACCTGAGGTATGGAAGACGGCAAATGTAGTTCCCATTTTTAAAAAAGGAGACAGAAAAGAGGCACTAAACTATAGACCTGTGTCATTGACGTGTATAGTATGCAAAATTATGGAGAAGATTATCAGGAGGAGAGTGGTGGAGCACCTGGAACGGAACAGGAGTATAAATGCCAACCAGCACGGATTCACGGAAGGCAAATCCTGTGTCACAAACCTTCTGGAGTTTTATGATAAAATAACAGAAGTAAGACAAGAGAGAGAGGGGTGGGTTGATTGCATCTTCTTGGACTGCAAGAAGGCCTTTGACACAGTTCCTCACAAGAGATTAGTGCAGAAGCTAGAGCATCAGGCGCATATAACAGGAAGGGCACTGCAATGGATCAGAGAATACCTGACAGGGAGGCAACAACGAGTCATGGTACGTAATGATGTATCACAGTGGGCACCTGTGACGAGCGGGGTCCCACAGGGGTCGGTCCTAGGACCAGTGCTACTTTTGGTATATGTGAACGACATGACGGAAGGGTTAGACTCAGAAGTGTCCCTGTTTGCAGATGATGTGAAGTTAATGAGGAGAATTAAATCTGATGAGGACCAGGCAGGACTTCAAAGAGACCTGGACAGACTGGACACCTGGTCCAGCAAATGGCTTCTCGAATTTAATCCTGCCAAATGCAAAGTCATGAAGATGGGGGAGGGGCACAGAAGACCACAGACAGAGTATAGGCTAGGTGGCCAAAGACTGCAAACCTCACTCAAGGAGAAAGATCTTGGGGTGAGTATAACACCGAGCATGTCTCCGGAAGCACACATCAATCAGATAACTGCTGCAGCATATGGGCGCCTGGCAAACCTGAGAACAGCATTCCGATACCTTAGTAAGGAATCATTCAAGACACTGTACACCGTGTATGTCAGGCCCATACTGGAGTATGCAGCACCTGTTTGGAACCCGCACTTGATAAAGCACGTCAAGAAACTAGAGAAAGTACAAAGGTTTGCGACAAGGTTAGTTCCAGAGCTAAGGGGAATGTCCTATGAGGAAAGATTAAGGGAAATCGGCCTGACCACACTGGAGGACAGGAGGGTCAGGGGAGACATGATAACGACATATAAAATACTGCGTGGAATAGACAAGGTGGACAAAGACAGGATGTTCCAGGGAGGGGACACAGAAACAAGAGGCCACAATTGGAAGTTGAAGACACAAATGAGTCAGAGAGATAGTAGGAAGTATTTCTTCAGTCATAGAGTTGTAAGGCAGTGGAATAGCCTAGAAAATGACGTAGTGGAGGCAGGAACCATACACAGTTTTAAGACGAGGTTTGATAAAGCTCATGGAGCGGGGAGAGAGAGGGCCTAGTAGCAACCGGTGAAGAGGCGGGGCCAGGAGCTAGGACTCGACCCCTGCAACCACAAATAGGTGAGTACAAATAGGTGAGTACACACACACACACACACACGGGGCCAGGAGCTTGGACTCGACCCCTGGAACCTCAACTAGGTGAGTACACACCCATGGCCAGGAGCTGTGACTCGATCCCCGCAACCACAACTAGGTGGCACGTACACACAGACACACACACACACACACACATACACACGAGTAAACAACCCATACCACGGGCGGGATAGAACCAGCAATCGTGTCATTACGATTTCGTGAGATACGAGTATACATACACAAAGGAGGACAAGCACTCACACATACATGAGTACACAAACATACATGCAAATACACACACGCACACACACGCACACACAAGGGGTAATGCTTTATTTAGTGTGCAAAGTCAGGGTATTTTTCCAGAATGATCTGTAATATACCACTGTGGTTAAAATATTTTGACATATCTTGAACATTTCTGAGTGAGTTGTCTCTGAATGCATTAATTTGATCACACTCCAGTACATAATGACGCAAGGTGTGACAATAGTCCATCTGGCAAAGTTTACATTTCGTTTGGTCTACATCTGGTGGTGGTGATTTAACCTGCCAAAGATACTTGTAACCCAGCCGGAGCCGGGCAGTAGGGACATCCAAGAGTCGGGTTATTTTTTTGGATGCACCATAGACATGTGGCTCCCCCTGCATGATAGAATGATGATAGATGGACTGACTTGTGTCAATCTTTCTGAGTCTTAAGTCAATAAAATTCAGTTGAAGTTCTTTTCGTATTATTGTTCTCAAACTACTACCTGACAAGCCAAGATTGTAATCTACTCCCTCTTGGAAAGCATACAGCTTAGCCAATTTATCAATTCTATCATGCATCTGAAGACCAATGTGAGATGTAATCCACAGCATGTGCACTCTGACTCCACTGTCCACAATCCTACCATACCTGTGTCTGGCGTCTGACACAAGCATGCCACAATTGATAATGGGTTGAGAGCATTTATGGACGACAGAGAATCAGTTACAATTAAAGTGTCAGCCTTAGATACATGGACACATTTTAGTGCAATGAGTATGGCAAACAGTTCTGTCTGAAAGGTAGAGGCCCAGTTATTGTTGCGTGTTCCACAGAATACACTGATATGCTCCAAGAACCGTTGTCTTAACAACCCGATAAGTAACAAATTTTTCATTATTTAAAACAGCTGTGAACTTTTGTTCTTTACCGTACAACGCTGTATGCACTAATACTGCCCAGTGCACTTTAGGCCACCTTAATGCTCGAGCCTGGTTTTCAAATACCTCGAAAAATTGTTCAGGCTCAGCCTCAACAAAACGAGGAACTAGCTTTTTAGATTTTGCCACCGAAGTGGCTAGTTTATTGTGCACCCCATATCCATCCTGTGGACGGTAGCGCGAGAGCATATGGATACACAAAAGGCCTAGGAACTAGGCCCCAAAGGGTTAACAGGAATACATATGGATTTATATCTACATATCTATAGTTCACTTATCTGTTACAAGCAAATTTAGGAAATTTGCTTAGTATATCTGGTATCTTATTTTCATTAATAAGATATCTTGACATGTCACATAGGTTATTATACTGTCTGTCTCTGTATTCCTCAATAAGTGGACAATTAAGCACAGTGTTCAAGAGAGTGACCATATGCCTGATCACATAATTTACATTTAGTTTGATCATCATCTGTGTGTCTCCCAAACTGCCAGAAGTACTTGTAACCAAGCCTAAGCCTGGCCACTACAACATCAGTCAGTCTGTTCACATTGCAAGTTGCTCCATAAACATACTTATCTACGTTCATGTTATCATAGTGGGTTATAGATCTACTCAGGCTTCTAACTGCATTCCTATAACAATCATTTTCATTATTTACTTCTCTCCTAATATTATTCCTAATGCTAGACACAGTTATACCAAAGTTATATTCTACATTCTCCTTCTCGATACTCTTCTTGGCTAACATATCAACTTTATCATGAAGGAGTAATCCAATGTGTGATGGGATCCATAGCAATTGTACATTAATTCCTTTGTCCCTAATTTTTGAGTATCTATACCTGGCTTCCCCAATGAGCATGTTGTTGGAGTCATTATATGAGTCAAGAGCCTTCAGTGATGACATAGAATCAGTAATGATGATAGAGTCAAGCTCAGTGTCATAGGTTAGCTTTAGCGCCATTAGGATTGCAAACAATTCAGTTTGCAGTGTAGACGCCCAGTTGTTAATTCTTATGCCTAACTCAACAAATTTATTATCGTTCTTAACTAGGGAGGTGGCAACAAGAGCAGATGCAGCCCTGCCAGAAGACTCCTGTTTAGATCCATCAGTGTATATAACTTGTGATAACTTGTTACTACCAGCTAGGTGAGAAATTTCTTCTTGAGCAGTTGCTCTAACAAGAGATTTAAGGAAGGGATTACTAGCAATGAGCTTCTTGGGAGGGACTTGTAGGTATGTGATATTAAATGAACACATCTTCCATGGAGGGGTGAAATGCTCTTGTTGCCTACAGTGATACAGTTCATGCAGGTTATAAAACTTAATGCAATTGCACGTTTTCACAATCCATTTAGATCTGTGTGTATTTACCTCTAGACACTTGGTAAGATTCACTGTGACAGTGTCTGGTTCGTTTCTCAACATTCTAATACCGAGTACAGTGTTAATTTCAACAATCCTATCACTGATACTAGAAATACCAAGCTCCTTCCTCATGTTAAGAACTTTTGTAGATCTGGGACAGCCAAGAATAATCCTGAGAGCTTCATTTTGCATTAACTCCAAGGGTCGGAGAGAACTTTCTCTAGCTAATATCAACATGGGAGCAGCATAATCAAATAAGGACCTAACATAGGCTATGTACATCATTCTCACGATTCTCACATTTGCACCATAGTTGGGATTGTAGCCAGCAACAGCTTTGAGAGCATTTAGCCTAGCTTTACATTTCTTGTTTAGTTGTGGTATAGTGGATTTGTTAAAGGGTACATCTACACCAAGATATCTGTAAGTTTTAACGTAGCTAATGATTTCACCCTGCAAATAGATGGGTGGGGGATGTCGTTTGCTTGTTAATATCTTAGTTTCAGAGGAAGATATTATGAGGCCTAGTCGATTACAAATTGCTTGAACTTCATTAAGAATGGTATTCATCTTCTTACGCCCTGTTGTATGGATCATGATATCATCAGCATAGCTTATAGCTATATGTTTAGGTGAGGCAGGTAGAGCATTTAGGAGAGCATTAATCAGAATATTAAATAGCATGGGACTAAGAACTCCTCCCTGCGGTGTACCTAAAGACATTTCTTTAGAATCACTTCTGAAGCCTTGGTAAAGGACAGAGGATACTCTATTTGACAGGTATCCTATTATCCAGCAGAGTAAGCTACCACCAATATTCATTTTGGCTAGTTCATGTAGTATAACGGTTCTGTTCGCAATATCAAATGCAGATTTTAGATCAAGAAAAGTGGTAAAACTAGTAGAGGTGTGTGCAGTGAGAAAGGTGGAAATACAGTTCTGCACACTTTTACCTTTCATGAACCCATAGAGGTAGGGGGAAAGTTGGTGTCTGATTCTGTAGTACAGTCTGTTAAGCATCATTCTTTCAAAAGTTTTACAAAGACAACTAGTTAAGGAGATCGGCCTAAATGTATCAGGCTGTTGGGGCTTAGGGATAGGCACAATGAGACTATTGGTCCAGGAAGTAGGAAGAACGCCCTCAATGTAACTGAGATTATACAGTGCCAACAAAGGGTTATCAGGCACGTGCCTTAGAGTTCTGAGAATATCATAGGTTATACCATCCTCTCCAGGAGCAGTTGATCGACCTTTGGTTAATGCATTATCTAATTCATACTCGGTAAAGAGGCAATCACTCTCATCAATATTTTGGCTCATAAAATTAATCAGTTTCAACATTTCTTCAGAAGTACTCTCTAAATTTTTTCTAATATGAGATGGAAGGCTTTCATGCCTGGATGTTTTGGACCAGTCATTTATGAGGTCATTTGCTTTTTCAAGAGGAAAGGGATGAGCAACATTGCCAGTCTTTTTCCTGGTTATTTTATTTATACCTTTCCAAGCCAAACTCAAAGGGGTGGACCTATTTAATCCACTAACAAACTGTTCCCATTCCTGTTGCCTAAGTTCTTCCTTTCTATTCCTTGCATTTGTTAGTGCAGCTTGGAACGTTCTGAGCAGGTCTGGGGTTCTACATTCACGGTATGCTTTACCAATCCTCCTAGCTGCATGTGTTAGATTGCGCAGCTGTGGATCATTATAGTATTTACATTGGTTTTTATTGTTATTTATAGTGGAGGGTTTTTGTTTCCTATTCCTGCCCACTTGATCTGTGAGAACACTCTCAATAGTGGTAATTAAATCATTATTAAATTTTTGTGTGCCAATGGGCTCGTAATTCTTATACCATTGATCCAAGTGGTTAATAAAGTTGTCTCTGTGTTCTGGTTTGAGAATAAGTTTCCTCCTTTTGTATTTAGCTCCTTGATTGCTGGAGATGTGATCAAGATTGACAGTTGTTAGTCTTGGGAAGTGATCAGATAGAAGATCATCAACTATGACAGAGTCATGCATAGTATATGATGTATTAAATCCAAGACACAGATCTAGTATGCCACCATATATGTGAGTAGGCTCAGTAGTGCCCACAATTCGAACATTATCATGCTCATTTAGCAATCTCACTAGTTTAGTTCCATTGGTGTTTGTTATAGACCCACCAATATTCTTATGTCTGGCATTAAAATCTCCAAGAATGATGGTAGGTTCACTATTGATGCGATCTGGTAAAGCATCAGGTCGAAGCTGGTTCGCTGGGGCATAGAGATTAAAAATGTTTATGGAAAAATCGCCTGCATATACTTTGACACCATGATACTGCATGTTAACTCGACTCTGCAAGGAAAGGAGTGAATGTGGCAAGCTCTTTCTGACATACATCACACAACAGTTGGTTGACCTTAGGTTATAAGCTGCATATCCAGGCAAGTTTGGTGGAGGTGCTCCATCTTTCAATCTACATTCCTGCAAACAGATGACATCAATATTCTTGGTTGCACTAATATGATGTAAGTCAGGCAACCGCTTCCTGATGGAAGCAATGTTCCATGAAAAGATTTGTAATGTATCCATTGTAGTGAGTTATTACAATCTCTTGCTCATAAGATGGTAAAACTATTATGCTTTGACTACAGTGTGCAGATACTTAAGAGCAAATAGCATAGTTTGTACGTCTTTATCTTCAGGACCTTTATTTTTAAGCATTTTTCGGCATTTTGGCAGCCAGTGATAAGAAAAGTTTTGAAGGCAAGAGTTATGGGCTTCTTTCTCACAAATTGCTGGAAGCTGAACGGAGATTGCTGCACTTTTGACATCATCACCATGCTCAAGAGCATCATCCTGATTACATATATTTATTAAACTTGTCAGGATCTGTTCAAGATGCTCAATTTTTTTCTGGAAAGTTGTTATAATATGAGGAAGGTCAGGCGAATCCAATGCCTCTCCGGAGGATGGCACTTCTGGGTTAGTGCTTTCTTTAACACCTATCACCTTAACAGGTACCATGGTTACATTAGTGTTCTCTGTTTCATCATTCATTGCAGGTAGGTCCTGTGCATCTGACTCATCTCCAATTTCCAGGGAGGTTACCTGTGTGGTGTCCGTCTGACTGTTGTAGTTGTGTGTATTGGGAGAAATGACAAACTCATCCCCATATTCAGGTGTAGCCATAGGTATCTGTAGTGGCAGACCAGTAGTTCCATATGTGCTAGCAGGGATGGCTAGCTCCTCCACAGCTGGTGTGTGTGATGGCATTCTGGTATCACCAGAATCCTTTGCAGTGAGGTGGGGTTCTTGCACACTTTGCAGAGGTTCAGTCTCAGATCTGGCTGTGGTAGACTGGATGGCCCCATCCTCAGTTACCATTAAAGGACTGTTATCAGGTTTACATCGAAGGTTGTTTGGGTTCTGACTGCAGTCCTTGTGGGAAACTGTAACCCCAACTTCTTTACAGTTAATACACTTAAATTTTCGGCTGTCAGGGCCTACTGTGCATTCTCTAGTGGAATGTTTCCCAGCACACTTACCACACCAAGAATGTAGTATTCCACAGTCTACTGCAACATGGCCATAGTGCTGGCATTTGTAACACCTACGTTTAGGGGGTAGGTACACTTCGATGTTTAGGAAACGTAAACCATGCACCCAGATATTCCGGGGGAGGGGCACAGGACCTACCCAACTGGCAATAATTTGGGATTTTCCTTTAAGTCTTTTAGGCTTGATGATATGCTCACTTAGAGTCAGATGGGATGGGTCCATGCAGAGAGGGTATCCAAAGATTATGATACTGACCCATTTTTTAAAGTGGTGAGTGTCTGATGGAGGTCGGAGCAGCTTAATATCCCCATAAGGTGTACTAAGTAGATCATTAATCAGCTCTTTATTCTGTTCCACAAACACAAAGTTGTGTGTGTTTTTCCTAAATTGGATCCTTGAGTTAGGATGCTTGTTTACAGCTTCCATTAGCCATGCACACTTAGCAGGCAGCGGGGTGTTGTCAGGGAAGTTCAGCTTAACACATTCTTCCTTTGAAGAAAGACTTCTTGCAGCCTCTGTGCACCAAGGACGTTTAGTATCACATTGTGTACGAGTCAAGTGAGTCTGACTACGTCGACGCTCTAGCCCTTTCTCACTTTTTCTCTTTTGTTTACTTTTAAAGGTCTGGAAGCTATCTTCATTTCCATCACCTGCAGAAATAGGTTCCTCTATGACAGTTGCCATGTTTGCCAGTGATGATATCTGGTGTAAGACTCACAACACAAGAATTCCTCGCTTATCTTTCCCTTATAGCTTATGCAAGAGCAAATATTCACTACAAAGTCAGAAGTCCAAAATAGATCACAAGACACAAGTGCTCAAGTTCAATGAACACCTCCAACCATACTCAACCCAGACCACCACCACTCAATACGACACACACCCCACCAAAAACACACTCAGAGACCTCTTGTATGTGTGGTAATAATATGGTACATATAATGATATAATGGATGGTACAGGCGAGGTCTTACACCTTATCACAAATTACAAAGATGAAAAGAGAGAGAGAGAGAGAGAGAGAGAGAGAGAGAGAGAGAGAGAGAGAGAGAGACAAAGTAGGTAATATTGAGCATAAAATTAGAATTCTGACATACATCACATTAAACATGAGGTTCAAATTCAATGATAACTTCCACTTGAGTTAGTTCAGGCTACTGCCACCTAATGTACCTCACAGGAGGCCTGGTCTCAGACCGGGCCGCGGGGGCGTTGACCCCCGGAAAAAAAAAAAAAGTAATAATATAGCAGACATCACAATGAATGCTGAAGACAACCTATTACCCCAACCATAGATTTTAAACAGTATTACTAAAAAAAAAAAAAACACTAGGTAATGTTACAATGACAATGAGATAAATCACTCTGGTTGACTTCCTTGGTCCATCCTGGGTAACTCACACGTTACTATGTTATACATGTATGCAAGCATAAGTGTGCAGCTGTAGATAGATGAACCAGTACCTAAACAATCTCACTTACACATGCGTTACTATGTATGACAAGTGTTACCAAGTACACCAAGTGTACACTTTATCACTTAGAATACACTTTTGTTGATGTAAATATAGGTGAGAGTGGTACACCGCTGGTCGTAATAAACACACTCAACTTCTCAAGGTCACACACTAGGCCCAGCTTCTGGAGGTACCAGCGTTTTAATGTGTTTATTATGTGTCAGTGCGTGTCTGCAGTCATTAAATTGGTGTATCAGAAGTTAAACACTACAATCCAGTTGATCAAATAGTCTAAAACAATTTACACAATGTATAACTAGAAGTATAATGATTGCAAATTGTTACTATTACAATTTTAACTAGGCGCTAGACCCACTAGATGAGATGGCAAGGAACATAGATGTTAACAGGCTGACTCTTGCTTAACACAGTTGAAAGGTAACCGAATTACTCAAGTAAGAAAGTATTCATGAAACTGAACATTATGCAGCAGTAAGCTTGTTCACAGTAAAAATACAAAGCATAAGTTAGACACTCACACCACAGATGAACACTGCAATTTGAAATATTACTGGGAATTTAGCAGTAAAGTTTCAGTCTGAACGAGAAAATGTATTAGAAAACACAGCAATGACACTAGGACAAGCAACTTAATTATGTAACCGTATTTAATAGTTCATTTACACTGAGCAGAGCATGTGTTACACTGATTTATCAAATGTAAGGAGTCACTACACTGAAGTACACTCTGAGCCTTTTAAAGTCTTAATACAGGCTTACAAATGACAATTAACTGTTGGGGAAAGCAGCACTTAACACTTCTAGCACACGTATGACAGATGAATGTTCACTGTGTACAAGCCAATCACCATAAGCTTACTATGTTTATAAGTGAACCTCTGGCATGTCCCGCTCAAAATGTCAGCACTGCAATGCTCGTCAAATTGTTCTCAAGCCACTACAGGAAACACTGGTATGCCAGCAGCACTGCAGAACGTATACAGACATGCTGGGCCCTAGGACAGCTATTACTGCAGGCTGCCTTAGCTTGTTCTGGCTAGCTTTTAGTGCTGCCCTCAAGCTTGCTTGACTGTGCTCACCAAGCCCGCGCCAACCACCCGGACACCTGCTTGCAGCAGGCAGGCAGGCACACAGGAGACACTCGCAAGATGAGCGGAGTGCGGCACAGAGGACACGGGCACTCAAGCACCCATGTGGTCTGGCAAAAAAAACCGCCTCTAGACCACAAGCAAATAGAGGCGAACGGCTGAGTTCCAAATCGAGGAAGGAGAAGGGACAAGGAAAGGATATTCACCTCGCTAGACACAGGCAATATGGGTGTAGTGGCCTGCAGGTCGCAGTGCAATTTTCAAGGTCATTCACTGGGCCCACAGTCGTCTCGAGAGTTACCAACCCTGTACTACTTGTTAACTCCAAACCCGCAGCACTTAACACATCTAGCACACGTGTCTTGGAATGACAGACAAATTTTCACTACATAAGAACTAGTTCTCACAACACCGAAGGTACGGCCGGAACACTGTAGAACGTTCACAAAGGCATTCTGGGATTCAGAACAGATGTAGCCTTGGCCTTCACTGGCTGGCTTGGAGCGCTGTTTGGCCTGGATCAGCTAAACTCGCCCTTATCCCATATGTAGATAATGGCGACGAGTTAAGGGATACCGGTGAATAGGAAAGTCGAGGAAGGGACATTCACCTCACTAGACACACGCAGTATGGGTGTAAGTGGCATGCGGGTCTTATAGTGCCATTTTCAAGGTCACCCAGCAGGCCAGACATTCCTCACTCATTTTAAGCCTACGTAGGTACTGATGGTAGCACAATGTCCTAAGTCAGCGTAATCCACTCATGCAAATAGTTACAACAAATCTGCAGCACTTGCGGAACTCAGAGAGTCGAGTACCAGTGGGGCAGCAAAATACACCTCAACACTGCACGTCGTTAATAGAGGCGAACGGCTGAGTTTAAAGGAGGAGAGTTGGGGATACAGGAGAACAGCAGAGGTAACTGAGCACGCACATTCGCCTTTCTTCACATAGTCAATATGGGCGAAAGTCTCAGGCAGGTGATGCAGTGCCTCGCTCAAGGTCACAGGCTGAGGCAGACTTCTCAAGAGTTACCACACACTGCAATACTCGTAGAGAGTGTTACTCACTCCAACTTGCAGAACTTCTAGCACACGTGTCTTGGAGTGAAAGACGAATTTTCAGTGTGTGGACACCTGGGTTACCAACTCACGTAGGACTGCACACTCGTCGTTATTCCTCAGGTTGGTAAAGCGATGAGTTGTGAGCATTTTGAGAGGCACGAGTAGCAGTGGACTAGCAAAATTCGCCTCTACACTCTATGTTGATAGAGGCGAAAGGCTGAGGTCAAATGAAAGGCAGAGGGGAAGCAGAGGCCTGTGAGGGCCTTTGCAAAAAGGAAAACTATTTCCAGTGTTTGACTAGGTATATCCTTAGTCACAGCTCGCACATAAGAGTTCTCACAACACTGAAGCTGTCTTCCAACAGTAGGAGTTTTAATGATGACTTATCAGTCGGGAGAAATGGGTAGGCCTGTGAATTAGTAGGTCCAGATCCCCAGCACACGTCTACTCCCCTCAACCACTCAGCCGAGACTGAGGAACTAGCTGCACTGGAACTAGCTGCACTGGAACTAGCTGCACTGCCTTTTGCACACTAAAATAGCCATCCACACTCTGCTTGAATTGCCTCCACTCCTTCTCTCTATCAAACTTCTCTCTAGCAAATGTTCGCTGCTTCCTGGTTGTTTCAAGATTGAGTTTGGCTAACTCTAGCGCCAATGAAGCGGGCGACGGACTCGCCCTGAGACAAACCTGGTGCACCACCTGCTTCACGAGACTGCTGGTCTGATTGCTCTGGTGTTATTCCTCCCACATTACGAAGGAACCTAAGCAGAGATCGGTGATTAACAGCTCCTGTAGCGGGAGATATCTCAGTTTGGTGAGCCATAGTTGCTTCAACCCTCAACTTTGCATAAATAATGTCACGAAGCTGCAGAGCAGTGAGAGTTCGTTGATATTCTATGCCAATAGAACGAGCAATTCGCCAGCAACGTTGTAGAGGTAGTTTGGGAAGATTTAGTAGTGTATATTCAGACACCAACAGCCTGACCTGCACTGGTGGTATTAACCCCAATGTAACACGCTGTTTGCTATGCATGCAACAAGCAGCAATAGCACAGTTCGACTTGCGGGATACACATACACAGTAGCAAGGCTGACACGCAATAATGAAAGTAATTACAAGGCCGGCACATAATAACGAATGCGATAGCAGGGCTGACACACAATGCCGAAAGCGACAGCAAGGCTATCTGAACGATACTAAGACCACAGCCAGCACTACTGACCACTACCCAACCTTCCTCTTAACAAACATTAGTAAGCCACCACTCGAATATAACAAAGTTTCATTTAGACTCCATGACGAGGCCTCAATAAGGAATTTCACAGCAGACCTAGAGACTGTTGACTGGCCTACAGAATTCTCCAATGCCAATGGTATTGACGATTGGACAGACATTTTTCTTAACAAAATACTTAGACTATACAACAAACATTGTCCTATAAAAACGAAACAGATCACGAATAAACGGCTTGGTTGCCCATGGCTAACCAGCAGCATTCTGAAATCCATTGATAAGAAACACCAATATGAAAAGCAATATAGACAGGGCTTAATACACAAAGATATTCTTAAACAATATTCAACAGTTCTCACCAAATTAATAAAGAAAGCCAAACAACTGTACTACTCCAGCAGATTCACTAACACAAGAGGAGATATATAAAAGACCTGAAAAACACTTTTCCAGATTCTGGGCACTCACAAACTGAAAAAAACAAGAATATTGTTCTAACTAAACCTCATGAAACATCACTGCATCCCACTGATACAGCTAACAAGATAAACGACTTCTCATACATAGGATCTAATCTCGCCAGTAAAATCCCACGTACCAATGCCCGTGCCGGGGACTACTTAGATGGGAATTTCCCAAATTCCTTCTATCTTGTACCAACTGAGCCCACGGAAGTCACCGCAATCATAAAGTCACTTAAAAATAACTCGGGGAATCTGTCTCACGTCCCACCATTATTGTACAAGCGAGCGGCCCATGTCCTTTTGCATTCCTTTTTAACAAGTCACTAGAAACTAGCACTTTCCCGACACTACTCAAGACAGCAAGAGTTACACCAATACATAAAGGTAGGACCCTACAGACGAAAACAACTATAGGCCAATATCAAACTTACCATTGCTATCCAAAATCTTCGAGAAACTCGTGCACAGGAGACTATATTCATTTATAACGTCACAAAACATACTCAACCCCTGCCAATTTGGATTCAGGAAAAATAAAAGTACTAATGATGCAATTATAAAAATGCTAGACCTGCTTTACAAAGCATTGGAAAATAAGGAATATCCGCTAGGAATTTTTATTGACCTAAGAAAAGCGTTTGACACAGTAGACCACGGCATCCTACTCCACAAACTTGACCATTACGGTATAAGAGGCCATGCGCTTGCATATTTTAAATCCTACCTTTCTAATAGGTATCAGTATGTCACCATTAAAGACACAGCCTCATCAATACGGCCACTTGATACTGGAGTTCCGCAGAGAAGTGTCCTTGGACCCCTGCTCTTCCTCATTTACATCAATGATCTTCCAAACATATCCCAACACCTAAAACCCATTCTCTTTACTGACGACACGACTTATGCCATCTCCCACCCTAATCTTGCCACCCTCGACGCCATTGTTAACGAGGAGCTGCTCAAAATATCGACTTGGATGACAGCCAATACACTTACGCTTAACACTGGCAAAACCTACTATATTATGTTTGGTAGCAGAGCAGGTGTTGCGCAACTTAACATTAAGATCGACAACACTCTAATTGCCAGACATAATGAGAGCAAATTCCTTGGCCTATACCTCGACAACAACCTAAATTTCAGCACCCATATCCAACACATAACAAAAAAAGAATCCAAAACGGTGGGGATCCTCTCCAAGATACGATACTACGTACCGCAAACTGCCCTTCTCACACTATACCATTCACTTATATATCCATACCTCACCTATGCTATCTGTGCTTGGGGTTCAACTGCAGCAACACACCTAAAGCCAATAATAACCCAACAAAAAGACGCAGTAAGAATAATCACTAAATCCCATCCCTGGCAACACATCCCCCCCCACTCTTCATAGATCTAAACTTACTCCCTGTTCACAACATCCACACTTACTCCTGCGCAGTCTTTATCTACAGGACCTTAAATTCCAATATTAACTTTGACCTAAAACGCTTTCTTGATAGTTGTGACAGGATCCACAGGCATAACGCCAGACACAAACATCTCTATGACATTCCCCGTGTTCGACTAAACCTTTACAAAAATTCAATGTATTTCAAAGGACCTAAAATCTGGAATACCCTACCTGAAAACTCTAGAACTGCAGACACATTCATCACTTTCAAAACTACAGTTAGAAAACATCTTATCTCCCTGATCCACCCCGACAACTAACTACATGATAACCACCTGGTGGTTCAAAATTACACTTACTCACCCACTGACTATAAACCCAGAAATATTAATCTTAATCTTAAAATAATAAATCCTAACTAGTCATAAGTTTGCCTATGATACTCAAATATAGACACCTTGTATTGTGCCAAAACAAAAGCATTCACATTGCTAAACTCACAAATTATGATGTAGTCACTTAGCCTTAATACTATAATCTGTAAGGATTTAATGTTAAGAATTAATCTAAGTCTTCTAGAAATGCCTAGCCATGCTAGGTGTCCTAGTGGCCCCCTCTGTAATTAGTATGTTATAACATGTAAACCACAAAATACCCAAAACCTGTAAACCCCACATTGAAACCATTATAGAGAATAAACTTGAAATGAATTGAATTGAATTTCAGCTCCCAACGATACTTAGACCAGCTCCAGTTCGATCTCCCGGACAGAGCTCCCATATTATGAACACAGTAACCTGGTCATAAAGGGTTTTTAGGAGCAAACCAAACTCAGCAGTACTATTTAACTTGTATTTCCTTCACAAGATATATATATATATATATATATATATATATATATATATATATATATATATATATATATATATATATATATATATATATATGTCGTGCCGAATAGGCAGAACTTGCGATCTTGGCTTAAATAGCAACGCTCATCTTGCCATTGTGAAGGCTTACTCAGCCCTGTAACAACTTCAGTCAGTATTGCTAAGGCTGGCTCCTCCTCAGGAAAATTAATGAATAGAAAAAGAAATAATAACAGACAATGATAAACACTTTATTATTTAGAAACGGAAAATGTAAAACAATAAAACAAGAATGGGTATCCTAATTGAAAGAAAAATGAAAAATGAAATGAAAAAAAATTACATTTGAACTCAACGCTAATATAGGTATGTCGTGGTAATGGGGTGTCAGGTGTTGGTGACACTGCGTGTTGTTGAAATCGTAGCCGTTGCTGATGTGAGGGGGGGGGAGTAGCAGGTGTTGGTGACCACCACCGGCTCGTTCTCCACAGAGTGTAGCCGTGAGTAATTACTTCAGATGACAGGAAAACAGGTTCGTTACCACTGCTATGATGAGGGGTTAGGTCCTGTGTTGGCTTACATAACAGGTAAGTAGATTAAACATGGGATGTCTCAGGATGTTAGTCCGTCTCCTTCTATTCTTCTCGTTGGTTGGCAGGTGACCCTCTCTGTCATTCCAAGAGTAGTGTTGGGAGCTGTGAGTCGAGTGATTTACTGTTTGACTGGAGCCCCACACGTCACCTTTCGTGGGGGGGGAAGAGGGAGGGGAAGGGATAGCGGGAGCTAGATTGACTATACCTTAACAAGCAGCTGGCAATCAAACTATCACTTTCAGGGAGGGGGAAAAAAGGGGGGGGAGAATAGTGGGAGCTGGACTTACCCTACCTTAACAAGTAGCTGGCAATGAAACCATTGTTACTATACACTCCCTCGCTACTCCTATCTATTGAACTCTTCCCTCACACTCCACCATACCAAGACTTATAGTCAAGGAGTATAAGAAGAATAGGCAAGGAAAAAGTTATAATATGTGGAAGCCGCATAAGGGAACAAATCTTCTACTGACTGTCACGACTTAACCAGTCAGAGAAATAATTGGATGAACCATTGATATACACAATATGGAGCTTAAAAGCCTGGAGTGCCAATGTCCACCTCGAGAGGCGACTGTTGGTTCCCATAAAAGTTTCTAGGTATCAAATGTTTGTGGTCCGTTTCTAAAATGAATTCTTTTCCCAGCAAATAAAATTTAAGTTAGGAGATACCCCACACAAGGGCCAAACATTCGTTTACTATGGTGGAGTATCTCATTTCTGCGGGAAGGAGTTTCCAGCTTAGGAAGCATACAGGGAAGGGAGTACCATCATGATATTGTAGTAGCACCGCACCTAAGCCAGTATTGGAGGCATCAGTTCTTAAACAAAATGTTTTATTAATATCTGGAATCTTAAGTATAGGGTCTTTCGAAAAGATAATTTTAATCTCATTAAACTTTTCCCGAGCTACGTCGGAAAGTTCAAGAGGTTCCTTCACAGACTTTTTAAGGAAGTCGGATAAGATGCCTGTAAGATCAGTAAGGTTCGAGATAAACCGTGCATAAAAATTTACAGAACAAAGAAAGCTATGCATGAGCTTCTTGGTTTTGGGGAATTTAAATTCTAATAAAGCTTTGATCTTACTGGGGAGAGGCTGCAGAGAGTTATTAGAAAGTATCAGTCCAAGATATCTAATCTTGTTATACCCAAGGAAGCATTTCTTCGGCTTGGCAGTGAGGCCATGTGAGCGTAATCTACGCAAAACTGATGTTAATGTTTGGATAAGTTCGCCCCACGTGGATGTCATTACGTAAATGTTATCATAATAAACTGAAACATTTGGCATATTACCCAAGACCTCTCTCATCAGTCAGTTACCAAACCGAAGGGCATAGTTCTATACTGCATCAGTCCTTGGTAGGTAGGAAAAGCAGTGTACTGCTTAGAAGAAGGATCTAACATTGTTTGATGATATTCCTGCACAATATCAATCACTGAAAAGAAGGAAGCGTCATAAAATTTGTGTAGATCGCTATCTATTTAGGGCATACGTTCAGCATCCCACCGAGTTATAGCCTCTGAAGTCAATAGCAAGTCTATATGAATTATCCTTCTTCTTAACCATGACTACTATTGAGCAATATGCAGATACTGAAGGTTCAATGATCTTTAGTTTTAATAATTTGTCTACCTCTCGGTCAAACGCATCCCTAAGGTGAACTGGAACAGGGAATAATTTTCGTTTGACCAGATTGTCCGTGACTAAGTCAATCTTATGGACTACCGTGGAGGTGACACCTGGAATATCAGTAAAGACGTCTGAAAAGTTACTCACCAAGTCATGTAGTTCTTCATCATAGTCTAAGTTAGAGGTGTCAATTACGCACACCTTACATTCTTCAGTTGTCTTATCAAGTTCGTGTGGAAAAACTAAGTCAAAGTTATTAAGGCAGTTAACCGAATTTCTTCGGTAATATTTCATAAGGATGTTGATATGATAAAGCTTAAGTTTCCCCTTGACTTCTATGAGGTAGTCAACTTTCCCACAAATTTTTAATACTTTGTATGGACCTTTCCATGCTACTAATAATTTATTTGACTTGATAGGCAAAAGTACAAGAACTTCATCACCTACTTTAAAACTTCTCCTCTGACTTTTGGAATCAAAATAGGTTTTGTACTGTTCCATTGACAAGCTTAGGTTTTTCGAAACTATGTCAGACGTCTCCTCAAGTTTAGATCTAAGGTCAAGGAGAAACAGGTAAGAAGGCTGAACCTCAGCATTTACCTCCTCATTAGTCCATAAGTCATGAAGGACGGACAATGGACCTCTGGCCTGTCTACCATAGAGAAGTTCAAAAGGTGAAAACCCCAAAGAGTCACTGGGAACTTCCCTCATGGCAAACAAAGCACAGGGTAGGTAACGATGCCACTCCTTAGGTTTAAGGGAGCAAAGTTTCCTTAAAATGGTCTTGAGAATCGAATGCTGGCGCTCAATCCTCCCATTACAGCTGGGATGATAGGGTGTGGTGAAGAGAGGCTTCACTCCCAGAAGTTGGTATAGATGTTGCATTAAGTCAGATGTGAATTGTGTCCCACGATCAGACAAAATTTCTCTAGGGATGCCAACTCTGGAGAAGATGGACAAAAGGGTTTCAGCCACATCTGTAGTATTTATGGTCTTTAAGGGAACGGCTTCAGGGAAACTCGAAGCATAATCAACTAATGTTAATATATATCTATGTCCCCCAGATGAAAGTGGAGATAAAGGACCAGCGATGTCAATAGTTACTCTTTCAAATGGTACCGTAAAGATAGGCATTTTGACCATAGGTACTCGCCTGGTACCTCGGGAGGATGACAGTTGGCAAACTTTACACGATCTACAATAGGTAGTGACATCTGAGGACATTTTTGGCCAAAAATAGGTTTCCCTAATTTTATTTAAGGTTTTACCATGCGAGAAATGTCCGGCCATTGGCAGGTCATGAGCCATTTTAAGAGCAGTCTCTCTGCATTGACTTGGAACAACTAAGATGGAATAGTCTATCTCATCTGAATTTAATTTGAACACTGACTAGTACAAGATACCTTTTATATTTTCGAATTTATATGAAAAGTTTTTCCTTTGGATAACTTGATTTTGTTTAGCGGCATTATGGCAATTTTGAAGAGAAGGGCAATTACGTTGTAAATTGACAAAGGAATCCTTCGATATATCTAAAGGCTTAAAGTCAGGGAAAATCAAAGGATGGACAGTAGAAGAAGCCTGGGCTTTGGTCCGAGCCCTAGTAAAGACATTTATGGTATCGGAGGTGATATCTTCACTTTCATCTAACAAGTGAACCGGTGATCCTACTACCTCGCTTTCGAGAGTAGCATCACTGGTTTTTAATCCCACATGAATCTCACGAGACATTGTCTCACCTGAACTTTCGAGGGGCTTCTCTGACTCTACAGGAAGAGGATCTGAAACACCTATGTCCATCTTTGGTGATGAAAGGTCAACCTCAGAAGGAAGAATGGCACCTTTTACATTACCTATTAGTACGGAGCAAGAAGTGATGGGAGCTAGTACGGCTTCAGACCAACCTGTGAACCATTTTGACCTAATGTAACAACGGATGGTAGGAAAAGTGTCTGTACAGCTTAAGCAGTCTGAAAGTATAGCAGAGGAATGAGTTTCTTTAAGATTAGGGAACAGCTTATCAGAAATGACTATACATGTGCATCCAGTGTCTCGTAAAATGGTAGATACATTAAGTCCATTAACTGTTCCTGAACAGAAGGGTGCTTGGTCATTACAGTCTTTAAAACATCTTCCAACTTTTTGGACCTTCTTAGAAGGACAATCTGGACGTTTATGTCCCTTAACACCACACAAATGACGAACAGGAATAAAAGAAGTCACTTTACTTTCTACTAGAGGCTTTGATTTCTTAAGGTCTGATGAACCCTTGCCCTTAGGGTTCGATCCCTTTAGGTCTTTATAGGAATTGTGAGCCTCAGCATACAAGTCAGCGGCCTCAGCAACTTCCTCAGCTTTAATCAGGTTATGTTCTCTAATGAATGTACTTATCTGGTGGGGAAGAGCTGTCAGGAACTGGTCAGCAACCATGAAGTCTCTAAGAGATTCATAACTGTGATCAATTCCTGAACTCTCTATCCAAAAGTCGAACAAACGAAAGAGTGTTACCTGTAACTGCTGAAAGTTTTGGCCATGCTGTAAGGTGGCATTCCTGAAATCTTTCCTGTAAGAATTTGTGGCTTTTTGATATGCTTTAAGGATTGCCTTCTTCAGTAGGTTATAATTACATATGATATCCTGAGACAAAGTTGCATAGATATTCAAGGCTGTACCAGAAAATAACATTCCTAACCCGGTAGCCCAGGTGTCAGCAGGCCATTCACAGAGGTTAGCAGTATTTTCACACCTGATAATGTATGAAGTAATGTCATCACCCTCTGTGAAGGGAGGTAAATTAGGTGTTGGAGTATGTGCACTAGCTGCATGATGTTCAATTACTCCTTCCTCTAATTGTTGTTGTGTCAGAGTTAACTTTTTATTTTCTAATTCAAGGCGAGATTTTTCGAGCTCGCGATCCTTTTCTCTCTCTATTAACTCATGTTCTCTAGCTTTTGCCTCACGTTCTCTAGCTCTCTCATCACGTTCTCTAGCTTTTTCCTCACGTTCTCTAGCTTTTTCCTCAACTTCTCTATCCTTTGCTCTTTCCTCAAGTTCTCTATCCTTTGCTCTTTCCTCAAGTTCTCTTAATTTAACTTGTTCCTCACGTACTTTAGCTCTCTCTTCAGGATCAATTCTATCATGCTCCTTTTTGTCTTCTCTTTCTCTTTCTAACTGTCTTTCTTGGATTTCTCTCTCAATTCTCTCTCTCTCCTTTTTCTCCTGTCTTTCAAGGTTCTCTTTCTCCTTTTTCTCTTCTCTTTCGATTCTCTCTCTCTCTCCTTTTCTTCTTCTCTTTTGATTCTCTCTCTTTCCTTTTCTTCTTCTCTTTCCCTTTCTGTCTTTCTTCTCTCTCAATTCTCTCTCTTTCAAGTCTTTCCTGGATCTTAGCACTAATGAAAGATTCTAAATTTTTCCCTGTTATTCCTAACTTATTTCCAGCGTTCATCCAAAACTGGTATTCCTCCATACTTGCAAGAATAGCTTAAACTATCAGGGGAAATGAAATGGGTATTAAAGAAAACGGAGGGTTCCATTCCTGCTATGCTCAAACTGTAAATAAACCAGTGGGCTCGATCCCTGCTTCAATTAAACAATATGTATTAATGAAAACGAAGGGTTCTATGCCTGCTCCGAGCAAACAGTAAGTAGAATGGGGTCACTTGACCATCCAATCTTCTCACCAGCAAATCAAGAGTGTCCTACGACAGTTCCCTTGATATAATAAAGAGCTCAATGAAACAAACTGTCACTGGAAAATCTCGGGTCCCTAGCCCTTTCAGGGTCTGTCCCATAGATCTACAGCTTCACGTTGAGTGTCCAAACCATAGATCTACGCCAAAATTCTAGCGCCGTCAAATTTAGCGTGAAAGCACTCATAGGCCTACATGTGAGAGAACGGGTCTGCGTGGTGGGTGTGCGCCATAAACAAAAAATCTAGGCGCCCGCGTAGCATTGTGGGAACACCAGCTCAGTTACCCTTGTTCACCATGCCTCGTCGCAAGTCAGCTCTCACTCCCCGGAAAATTGGGACTCTCCTCTTCCTATCTGATAGTTCTGACACTGACGGAAGTGGAAATGAAGACGAATTCTACGGCTTTGATCAGTTAGTGACCGAAAAGAATGACCAGGATATGGATAATAGTGCAGAAAACCCTGACGATCCTCAACCTTCTACCTCTGGTGTGGGCACTCGTGACTCACGGTCAGTTGTTCCTCAACGCAAGAGAAAACTAATATTTTCGCGTGGCCAGGCCTCTGACTTCAGTAATGATGATGATAGTGACGTGATTGTGATTTTATTGCGCTCGATGATCATTCGAGTAGTGATAGTGAGGAATCATATTCACCAGTGAAGCGTCGGTATGTTCGCCGCCGCATGCGCTTGGGTAGTGTACCCTATGCTGTGCCCAGGGGACGGAGTACATCCCGGAGTACATCCTGGAGTACATCCCGGAGTACATCCCGTGGCCCTACACCAGTTTTAGGTAGTGATAGTGAGGATGATGTGGCTACACTTGGCATGGATAGACCACAGGCATCAGTGGATGGTGGTTGTGGTGATGGTAGTGGCACCGCCATGCGTGACTCACCAGCCCACGCTGGGACCCACGCTGCTGACTCGTCAGTTCAAGGACAAAGCGGAGCGTCAGCCACCAGCCCACCACAACCACAACCACCCGCACAACCAGCCTATGATGCCCAGTATCCACCAGCAAACCGTATGTGGGATTGGCAGCAAAATCCCAATTTTGTTCCCAAGCCTCACCACTTTGATGACTCTCAAAGTGGAATTCTACCTACTTGTCTCCTTGGAACCACGGCCAATGAACTGGAATTCTTTGAATTATTCTTTGACCAGCCATTGATGGAAACTATTGTCAGGGAAAGTAATAAGTATTTTGAGTACACCATGGCAAATACGATCATATCACCACAGTCAAGACTACACAGGTGGAAAGAGACGACTGTTGCAGAAATGTATTTGCTTTTTGCAACAAGAATGCTTATGCCTCACGTTTATAAGCATAATATAAAAGCATACTGGTCCACAGATCGGCTAATTTCTACCCCGGTCTTCAGTGAAATCATACCAGTGAACAGGTTTACCTTACTCTTACGTATGTTGCACTTCTCTGACAAAACCAGGCCTGACAGAAGTGACAGGTTATACAAGATTAGAAATGTTTTCACGTATCTCGAACAAAAGTTCAGCATATACTTTTATCCATTCAAGAATCTTGTAATTGACGAGTCTTTGATTTTGTTCAAAGGTAGACTGTCATTCAAGCAGTATATACCGAGCAAGAGGAAACGCTTTGGTATAAAACTGTTTGTACTCTGTGACTGTGACAGTGGCCTGGTGTTGGATATTGTTGTATACACGGGAAGTAAAACATTGAAAGATACCAAGATGTTATTGGGTATCTCAGGTGACGTAGTGAGAAACATGATGGCACCTTATCTTGGTAAGGGGCATACATTATATACCGATAACTGGTACACAAGCTCATTACTCAGTGATTTCATGCGAGTGAACAAGACAGGCTCAACGCAGGTGCTCGTGGCGATGACGTGCAGGTGTTTACTGCCAATGACATCATGGCATTACGGTGGCATGACAAACGAGATGTCACATTGTTGACAATCATTCACTATAATGAAATGCAAGACAGTGGCAAAGTTGATCGAGTGACTAATGAACGTATTCGAAAACCAGTGACAGTGATTGATTATACATAAAACATGCGCTTGGTTGACAAATGTGACATGCAGATTGGTTTTGTTGACTGTGTTCGTAAGAGTTACAAGTGGTACATGAAACTTTTCTTCCATCTCATGGACATTTCTATGCTCAATGCATATAATATGTACCAAATAAAAACTGGCAACAGACCACCGTATGGTGAATTTTGTTTGTCTGTTGTCAGACAACTCATAATGAAGTACCAGGTACGAACACCTGCTGTACAACAAGGTCCTCGAATTACTCAGGATATACCCAAGCATTTGAGGAGGGAAGGTGATCATTTCATAATACAGCTTCCTTCAACTCAGAAGAAATTTGCTCAGAAGAGATGCATCGTCTGTGCACAAACAAAACGACGACAACAAAGACGCAAAGACACTCGGTTTATGTGTGAGGAATGTAAGGTACCTCTGTGCATGGTGCCTTGTTTCAAGGAGTTCCACAAGCTCCAGCAGTTCTAAAACCATGTCCAGTGATTGTAAATATGTAAATATATGATAGAACATTAGTATTATACAATATTTGTGCATGTTTATTGTAATAAACAACAGTGGTAAACAATAATAGTGTGGTTATTGTGTTCAATACAGTGAGTTTATATATATACATTATATACAGTATTGGTCTCTCAGGCCCCAAATGTTAGTAAGAATAGAAAAAAATTGGAAAAGAAAAGAAAAAACTATAAAAACCGCAAAATAATGTAATGCGCATATGTGGAATTCGTCGATGTTGCCGCCACCACATCATTTTTGACAAACTTCTTGGCACTGTATCTCGGTAAGTAATGATCAGAATTTTTTTTTGTCTTATTACCTTCACAAAAATATGCTCTTTAATTCTGTAAGAAAAAATAATTTTTTTTTTTCAAAATTTCTTGGACACTGGAGCACCACTTCAGATTTTGGCCTTGGACCCTGAAGGGGCTAGAGTCTAATCCTTCAATGTGTTTCAAGCTCGAAAAGGTGGCAGAATTAAATATTCTATTCTGCCTGACTTGACTTACAATAAATTGAGACTATAACAATCACCAAATCTCTTAAATACCTGTACCGTAGTCCTACCATAGAGAATGATTACTCATGGCTGGTGGTAACCGTCTGTGGTATGCGGCGTTGAAGTTCCAATGGTAGATTCGAGATGGAATTGAATCTTGATTCAGTAGAGTTGATCCTGGCAAGGTCACCACTTGTGAAGGCTTACTCAGCCCTGTAACAACTTCAGTCAGTATTACCAAGGCTGGCTCCTCCTCAGGAAAATTAATGAATAGAAAAAGAAATAATAACAATGATAAACACTTTATTATTTAGAAACGGAAAATGTAAAGCAATGAAACATGAATGGGTATCCTAATTGAAAGAAAAATGAAAAATGAAATGAAAAAAATTACATTTGAACTCAACGCTATTATAGGTATATCGTGGTAATGGGGTGTCAGATGTTGGTGACACTGCGTGTTGTTGAAATCGTAGCTGTTGCTGATGTGGGGGGGGGAGTAGCAGGTGTTGGTGTCCACCACCGGCTCGTTCTTCACAGAGTGTAGCCGTGAGTAATTACTTCAGATGGCAGGAAAACAGGTTCGTTACCACTGCTATGATGGGTTAGGTCCTGTGTTGGCTTACATAACAGGTAATTAAACATGCGATGTCTCAGGATGTTAGTCCGTCTCTTTCTATTCTTCTCGTTGGTTGGCAGGTGACCCTCCCTGTCATTCCAAGAGTAGTGTTGGGAGCTGTGAGTCGAGTAATTTACTGTTTGACCGGAGTCCCACACGTCACCTTTCGGGGGGGGGAAGAGGGAGGGGAAGGGATAGCGGGAGCAGACTGATCCTACCTTAACAAGCAGCCTGCAATCAAACTGTCACTTTCGGGGAGGGGTAAAAAAGGGGGAGGGGGAATAGTGGGAGCTGGACTTACCCTACCTTAATAAGTAGCCGGCAATGAAACTATTGTTACTATACACTCCCTCGCTACTCCTATCTATTGAACTTTTCCCTCACAGCCATATAGGACAAGCGAAAATTTGTGTATGCAATAATTTCGCCAAAATCATTATGAACCTAACGAAAAAAAATATATTTCACTGTGTTTGTTTAGTATTAAATTATTGTAAACAAATGTAAAATATATTTAGTTGGGTTAGGCTAAAATAAATTGTTCTTGTTATAATAAGGTTAGGTAAGTTTTCTAAGATTCTTTTGGTGCAAAATTAAAAATTTTTACCTTAAGATTAATAAAAAAATATATCTTTAAATGTATAAGAGAAAATTTTAGAAAGGACTTAATTTTAAATGAGTTCTTGCTAATTGACCAGTTTTACATATTCAGCACGACATATATATATACAATTATATACACTTATTTACACCATGTACAGGAGTTGAATAAAAGTGTATCATGGTGACAAAGAATGGCAAACAGAAGCCAGAGAGAGAAAGCACACTAATCAACCAGCTGTTAGGCGAGTCTGGCAGATGCTGACCACAATCACCTTAGCATTTGGTGGGCTCACCTTGTGATTGGATAATGAACTCAAGTACTGATTTAACGATGGGTACCCTAATAAATCGTTAAACCCAGGGCAATTGGTGTCAATTGCTGGCTGGACAAATACTGTAAGGAAAATGCGGTAACATTCATCGACAACTGGGACCTCTTCTATGGCAGAAAGGACATGTATGCTATTGATGGGGTTCACTTATCTAGGTGTGGGGTGGGAGCACTGGCAACTGCAGTGGAGGGAGCAGTTAGGACTTTAAACTAGGAATAGTTAGTGGTATGGGTTTTGGCAGGAAAACAGTGAAGCCCCAGTGTAGTAATATTACGAGTTCTAGGGGAACTAGTAATAATAAGAACGAGATAGATATTGAAAAGCCAGGGACCTTGGGTGATAAGGACGGTAATAGGTTTAGTAGAAAAATAGAAATGAGCAGGAAGGGTAAAGAGAAAGGAGAGTCTTTCAATGTTTATTATGCTAATTGCCGTAGTGCTAGGAATAAGATGGACGATTAGTTGCTAGTGTAGGTAACATTGATGTATTTGCCTTAACTGAGACGTGGTTTAATTCAAAAAGTCGGGACATGCCTGTGGAATGTCATATTCAGGGTTTTAAATTGTTCCAAGAAGATAGAAGTATTGGGAGGGGGGGGGCATTGTATGTCCGAGATCGCTTGAACTGTTGCATAAAAACGGGTATTAAGTCTGAAGTAACACATACAGAGTCTGTTTGGATAGAATTTTCAGAGGGGCATGAAAAACTGATTTTAGGAGTGATATACCGTCCCCCAAACTTAGATAGGGACCAAGGGAAACTACTATGGGAGGAAATTGTTAAGGCCACAAGGCACGATAATGTAGTAATTCTAGGAGACTTTAACTTTAGTCATGTTGATTGGAATTTCTTGACTGGGAATTTAGAATCATACGACTTCTTAGAAGTATTTCAGGATTGTTTTTTGAAGCAGTTTGTGACAGAACCTACAAGGGGAAATTACCTACTTGACTTAGTTATGGCAAACAATGAATCCCTTGTTAATAATTTAGAAATTTCAGAGGAACTGGGTGCTAGTGACCACAAATCAATTACATTTAGCATTGAATGGAAGTACGATAGTAGAGATAACTCAGTAACAGTCCCAGATTTTCGCTTAGCAGATTACGATGGGCTTAGAGAACACTTATCATCTGTTGACTGGGGTAACGAAGAGAGCTATCAATATGACAGTTTTCTGAACACTATACATGCTGCTCAAAGAGCGTTTATCCCATATAAAGAAATTAGATCAAATAGAAATGACCCAAAATGGATGAATAATAGGCTCAAATATCTACTAGAGCATAAGAAATGAATTTATAGGCGTATCAAAAGAGGTGAGGGTCATCTTATGAATCAGTATATTGACATTAAGAGGGATATTAAAAAGGGGATAAGAAAAGCTAAAAGGGACTATGAAATTAAAGTTGCTAGGGATTCTAAAACTAACCCAAAAAGTTTTTTCCAGGTCTATAGAACAAAAGTTAGAGATAAGATAGGTCCCCTTAAAAATAATTATGGGCACCTTACTGACAAAGAGAATGAAATGTGCTTGATTTTAAATAATTATTTTCTCTCAGTTTTTACACAGGAAGACACTAACAATATTCCAGTAATTAATTTTTACAGTGGGCTAGAAGAAGATAAATTATGTAACATCACAGTCACTAGTGAAATGGTTGTGAAGCAGATAGACAGACTGAAGCAAAATAAGTCGCCGGGTCCTGATGAGGTTTTTTCAAGGGTTCTTAAGGAATGCAAAATGGAACTCTGTGAACCATTAACTAATATTTTTAATTTATCTCTTCAAACAGGTGTAGTGTCTGATATGTGGAAGATGGCTAATGTAACTCCTATTTTTAAAACAGGGGACAAGTCGTTACCGTCAAATTACCGCCCAATAAGCCTGACCTCAATTGTAGGCAAATTACTAGAGTCAATTATAGCTGAGATTATAAGAAGCCATCTCGATAAGCATAGCTTGATTAATGATACTCAGCATGGATTCACAAGAGGCCGGTCTTGTCTAACTAATTTATTAACTTTCTTCAGTAAAGCTTTTGAGGCTGTTGACCACAATAAAGAATTTGATATTATTTACTTAGATTTTAGTAAGGCTTTTGATAGAGTTCTGCACCATAGACTGTTAAAGAAAGTGGCAGCTCATGGCATTGGGGGAAAAGTGCTCTCGTGGATCGAGTCATGGCTCACTGACAGGAAGCAGAGAGTGTCCATAAATGGGGTTAAATCCGAGTGGGGATCTGTAACTAGTGGCGTTCCACAGGGATCAGTCTTGGGCCCGTTGTTGTTTATAATATATATCAATGATCTTGATGAGGGAATTACTAGTGATATGAGCAAATTCGCCGATGACACAAAGATAGGTAGGATAATTGATTCAAACGTAGATGTTATGGAACTTCAGGAGGATTTAAACAAACTCTATTCTTGGTCAGAAAAGAGGCAGATGCAGTTCAATGTAGATAAATGCAAGGTTCTGAAGCTTGGGAGTGCCCATAACCCTAGTACTTATAAATTAAATGATGTAGAACTTAGCCATACAGATTGCGAAAAGGACTTGGGGGTTATGGTGAGCAGCAACCTTAAACCAAGACAGCAATGCCTGAGCGTACGTAATAAGGCAAATAGATTACTGGGATTTATATCAAGAAGTGTAAGCAACAGAAGTCCAGAGGTCATACTGCAGCTTTATACATCATTAGTAAGGCCTCACCTAGATTATGCAGCTCAGTTCTGGTCTCCGTATTACAAAATGGACATGAATTCGTTAGAAAACATTCAGCGTAGGATGACTAAATTAATACATAGCATTAGACATCTTCCTTATGAAAAAAGATTGAAGACTCTTAAGTTACATTCACTTGTTAGACGAAGAATGAGGGGAGACCTGATCGAAGTGTATAAGTGGAAGATAGGTATTAACCCTTTGACTGTCGCGGCCGTATATATACGTTTGCGAGGTACCGTGTTTGACGTATATATACTCATAAATTCTAGCGGCTTCAAATCAGGCAGGAGAAAGCTAGTAGGCCCACATGTGAGAGAATGGGTCTGTGTGGTCAGTGTGCACCACATAAAAAAAATCCTGGAGCACCCAGTGCATAATGAGAAAAAAAAAACTCCGACCGTTTTTTTTAATTAAAATGCCGACTTTGTGGTCTATTTTCGTATAGTATTTGTGGTTGTATTCTCGTTTTCTTGGTCTCATTTGATAGAATGGAAACTATATTATAGAAATGGAGGTGATTTTGATTAATTTTATTATAAAAAGAACCTGGAAATGGAGCACAAAGTACAGGAAATGTTTGATTTTTGCCGATGTTCAAAAGTAAACAAATGATGTCATTGTCCAATAAATGTCCAAATAGCCATTCTAATACGCAGTCATGAATGGGTTGATGTAATTTTTACAATTATTACAGTATTGCAGTAGTCTGCATAACAGTAAATCTTCTATTTTTTGTTTGAATAAAATTTCAAAATAAAAAGCAAGAGTAATATCACAGGGACCTGGAGACATGACTGATGAACAAAGAAAATGTTATTTTAGAGCCAGGAATGTCTGCATTGTTCATTCTGGACCTTATTTTGAAATTGTCGTATTTTTTAATTTTCGTGAAATTGGCCAAATTGCAAATTTCTGGCCGTGTTATTGGGTAGTTGAAATCGGTAAATGGGCAGTTTCTTGTACTCAATCGATAGAAAAAATAGAGTTCTGAAGAAATAGTTATGAGTTTGGTTGACTGGAATAACGGAATTAGCCGAAAATAGGGCTCAAAGTGGGCGAAATTGCCGATTTTTAAATATCGCCGAAGTCGCTAACTTCGCGAGAGCGTAATTCCGTCAGTTTTCCATCAAATTTCGTTTTTTTGGTGTCTTTACAATCAGGAAAAGATTCTCTATCATTTCATAAGAAAAAATAATTTTTTTTTTTTCGAAAATTTTGCGACACCAGAAGCAACTTCAGGATTTGGCCCTTCGACAGTCAAAGGGTAAAGGGGATATTAATAGGGTCTAGAGGATGTCTCTCCAAGGGAGAACCCGCAGTAATGGATTTAAATTAGATAAGTTTAGATTTAGAAAGGACATAGGAAAGTATTGGTTTGGAAATAGGGTAGTTGATGAGTGGAACAGTCTACCTAGTTGGGTTATTGAGGCTGGGACTTTGGGTAGTTTCAAATCTAGGTTGGATAAGTACATGAGTGGGAGGGGTTGGATTTGAGTGGGACTTTCACATCAGAGCTTATTTCTTGGGTGGCATTGAAAATTGGGTTGGGCAAATGTTTTGTTAGTGGGATGAATTGTAAAGGACCTGCCTAGTATGGGCCAGCAGGCCTCCTGCAGTGTTCCTCCTTTCTTATGTTCTTATGTTCTTATGTACCCCAAGCACCCGGTTTGCTGGTTGGGAGGCAGTCTATATGGGAGTGTGCACATACGGCGAATAAAGTGTAACATACTCTTTGCATGCTACAAGCATCATATGATTTTTGCTTACCATGAGGCAGGCCAAAACGACATGGGTTCGAGTCCTTGGCTAGTCACAGTGTTGTTATCGATTAAACACCACTCGTTCGTGATTATAATAATATAAAATACTGCTTGTGAGGTAGAATGAAATTAGCTCAGAGGTAACCACACCACCGTATGTCCTCGGATCAAGGTAAAACACCTAACTCTGCTGGGTGCATGATTATTGTATGATTTGGTGGTCCTGTGGGTTAGAGCATCATGTGATATATATATATATATATATATATATATATATATATATATATATATATATATATATATATATATATATATATATATATATATGTATATATATATATATGTATATATATATATATGTATATATATATATATATATATATATATATATATATATATATATATATATATATATATATATATATATATATATATATATATATATATATATATATATATATATATATATATATATATATATATATATATATATATATATATATATATATATATATATATATATATATATATATATATACATACATTCTAGTAAGTTTAAGTTTGGATGTCACGGCGCTGTTCACCTGAGTGCATGTTCCCGACTTGCTATCTTATTTGGAAGAAGAATTAAATGAGTTCTCCATGCCTTTCGATAAGAATACCATTACTGAACTGATTAAGTTGTGTGTAGTTGATTGCGAGTTTGAATTTGAAGTGAAATGCTAAGCTCAAAGGTAGGTAATGGCTCTGGGAAATCCACTGTTTCCCATATTGAGCAATCTGTATATAGAGGTTTTCTAGGATTGGCTGTTGAATGATTTCTTGCCCTGTAAAGCTAAATGGTTCAGATATGCGGATGCCTTCTTGTGTCTTTGACCAAACAATAGGGCCCTGGATACATTTTTACTGAGACTAAAAGCTTTGGTCTCGTCTATTAAATTCACAGCGAAGAAAGAAGAGGAATCTATGAACCAGGTTGATAGAAAGTATAGGTTAACATTATATAGGAAGGCTCATACATTCACTACTATTCCAACCATAAGACAAAAGTGAAAAGGGGTGTTTTTCTTACTGTGTTTCTGAGAGCTTACCGTGTCTGCAGCCCGGAGTTTTTCGATGAAAAAATTAGGAAAATATTTGACATTGCCACGAAAATGTTATATCCTAAGGAGTTTGAGGAATTAGCATTGCTGGCAGCTAGAAAAAACTTAACATAGAGGCGAGTGTAAGATAACACCTCAGATCAAGAATGTGCTGGTTCTCCCATGAAATGAGAATTTATCTGTCCTGCCGAATGACTTTAAAAGATTTAACACACAAGTAGCTTTTAAGAATTCACGAACTGTTAAGAGCATTTTGATAAAAAATTCCCTCAACATTGTCTTTGTGGTGTTTTCAGAATTCCTTGCAATGATTGCAACTTATCTTATGTGAGATAGACCAGAAAACCTCTAGATGTTAGGCTATCACAATACCAATATTCGATTCGAACTGCCCAGGAATCAAATGCGATTATTAGCCACAATAGTCTGCAATAATTCGGCAAACTGGTCAGAAGTCAGAATCATTGTCCTTTGGTCCTCTTAGCTTGATTGTAAAATTGTAGAATTGGTAATTATGAAGTGTTCATTATAAATAATAGTGGCAACTTATTCAAATTATGTTTGTTTGCAGTTGAGGTTGTCATGCCTAAAACCAGACTTCTGTTGGAATACTGTGGATTGTCTTAAGTGTTGTAGTTTCACACCGAGGAACTAGGGCCTACTTTCCTGTTTATTATTGAGGGTTAGGCCTGCGTCTGCCTGAGAATCAGGTGGGATATATAAACTATGGCTGTCTTCCTTGGGAAAAACTATACATGTCTCTTTTTAAATGAGTCGGGCATGGACCTGTCTTCTTAATGTATGGATAATTCCTAAAACAGTTGCCGTATGTATCTACATTTAGAATGTGAAGTCTTTTATATCATATCGAAGTCTAACTTAAGTTTTGATAATTGTCATGTCACTGATGTTACTTTTGTTAGGTTATTACTACAAAACCAGTGCTTGTGGGCTGGCTGTCTTCTAATGCTTTAATATTTAATCTTTCTGGCACAGGATATTGGTATGTATGGGCATTTACTGCTTCCTGTCTCCTTACCTCATGAGAGCAAAGACACTTCCTGTGGGGTGCTATTTTCCTAATCTGAACCTGAACAATGTTTCTAATCTTAAAAAATCAGTCTCGAGCTTTGCGATGGTCATTTGCGCACTAGGCAGCACTCGTGCATACAGCATTATACTGCAAAGCGCAGGAGTTTACACCTGTTTTGGGTGATGACGATTTCACTAATTACGAAGTTCTGAAAGCAGCTGAATTCAGCCCATATCATTGCATTCCCGCTAAATACAGGCGAGAATTTAAATTGAGCAAGCTTCATTTGGGCCAATCCCATGTGTACTTTGTTCGTGGGCAATCTAAAACATTTACCAAGTGGCACAAAGCCACTGGTGTCACTAATTTTAGTGGGTTAATGCAAGTGATCCTGACTGACAGTCTTTTTGAGTCAGTTGGACTAGACGTGTTTTTAGAAGACCATTCACTGGCAACTGCTTTGGAGGCGGCTAGACTTGCTGACATACATGATGCAAACGGTTCTTTAACTTTTCTTCCCAGCAGCCTGATATAGACAGAGAAAGTCGTGGACGAACCTCTGAGTGAATTACAAAGAGACTGAAAATGAACCGTGTCTGCGTGAAAGTCAGCAAGGTGATCAACGTCTCCCTCAAAGTCAGCACTGTGATCCACGTCTCCCTCAAAGTCTGCATTGTGATCCACGTCTCTCTCAAAGTCAGCGTGGGGCAAAAGACAAGAATCCTGAACCCATCACTTGTTATTACTGTCGTAAGCCTGGTTAGATAAAGACTACTTGCCCCAAGTTAACTAACTCGACGGCTAGTGGTAAGATGAATAGGAAACAAGTTGAGCAGGAAAAAAGCCATCCTTCCCGCTGAAACAAATCAACAGGAAATAGATGCCTGTATGATACCCTTTTACAGTTACAACCAAGTCTTCCTTAAGGAACATGACAGTCCCATTGAGGTATCCACCCTCAGGGATACCTGGGCTTATTGCTCCCTCTTACAAGAGGGAGTACTTCCAATTTCTGTGGAGATCTCCTTCAACTCCTTAGTGTTATTAGAAGCCTATGGAGGAGCTGTGTTTTCTGTTCGTTTGCATAGAATATTTGCTACCAGTATAGTTACAATGGGTATTTAACCCTAAGGTGTGTGTCTGGGGGTATCCCATGAAAGATGTTGTATTATTGCTTGACAATAATATTCGAAATTCTATCTGCTGTCCCGAACCCACCGAAGCCTTTTCTCCGATGTTGGTCATAACTCGGGCAATGTCCAAAGGAATATCTAAAAAGAGTGCTGACCTGTCCTTCGAAGACTGCGATCTTCAGCTCAAAAATTTATTTTACGAGGAAAACTGGCCAGGGTCTCGTAAATCTAGTGAAAAGTCCCTGATCACGCCTTACTATTCCGGGGTCGCTGGACTGCCATACTTTTCTGTTTCCATACCCGAGGGACTGCCCTTTTAAGAAGAGCAAAAATGGGACTCCACTTTAGCCTCCACTTTTAAAGCTGGCATGGGTGAATCTAACTCAGATCATCCGGTTAAAAATGAAATTAAAAATAAGTTTCTATTGTGTTCAGGGACTGGTAAAGAGACAGGGGGAACCTTGCTACCATATAGACTGGTAATTCCCAAAAAATTCAGAACTCAGGTTCTGAAAATAGCTCACAATTCTTCCTTAAGAGGATATTTGGATCTTAAAACATTATAAGATCTTAAAACATTATAGGATCCTAAAACATTTTTACTGGCCAGATATAAGAAGAGATATATGGGGTTACGTCTGTTCCTGTTGTGAGTGTCAGCAAGTGGTAAGCCAGGGCATTATATTTACCGACCTAATTGTCGACTGTGTGAGATCATTACCAAAAGCCAAGTCAGGTAAGCAATATCTGTTTACCATTTTGGATAAAACTACTAGGTATCCTGAGGCAGTTCCTATGCCACAACCATTCTTAAAGCGCTCATTAAATTTATTTCCTACTTTGGCATTCCCCAATCTATAGAGAGTGATCAGGGCACTAATTTTACTGGCTAGGCATTAATCAAAATCTTTCCACAGCCTATCATCCTCAGTCCCAAGGTGCCTTGGAATGGTTTGGTGAAAATGCATGTGTACGTACGTCCTTTTAAGCTAGTTTTTGGAGATAATGTAAGAGGCCCTCTACATGCACTCAAGGAATGATGAATGGAAGAAGATGCCTGCCAAACACCCTAGGTGCATTCAAGATAGCACGTGACCCGTCAGCTGGCTAAGACCAACCAACTTAAAATCTGCTCAAAACTACATGAAACAAAAGTATGACAAAATTACTGTTTCGCTCATTTAACCCAGAGAACAAGTTGTTGGCCCAGGAACCTGTACCTGGTTACACCTTGAATTCAAGCGAGGTTAATAAGATCAATGAAGACAATAAGGAAAAATTCTGATTTAAACTACGTGGTGGCACCTCTTTACAAACCAGTGGGGGGTAAAGTCTACCACATTAATCAGATTAAACTATTCTTTGAACCACCTAAGGTCCTAATAATGCCTTTGTTCTCTGTCCCTGATTCTGTAGACGACCCTGATTCCCTGTATACCATTCCGGAGGTACAAATCTAGCTCCTTAACCTAGCCATCCTCCAGGATCCTCGCCCCATAATGTCGGGACTTGCAGAAAAGCAAGTAGAAACACTAACTTCCCTTCTGCAAACCCATCCCGACATATTTTCGGATGTTCCGAAAAAGTGCAACCTGGGTTATCACAATGTGGACGTAGGAACTGCTAAACCTATTAAACTCTTTCCCTACAGAGCCAATCCTGAAAAAAACAGAGGCTGCCTCATCAGGATGTTGCCTTTCTGTTAGAACATGGGCTGGCGGCGGAATCATCTAGCTCATGGGCTTCACAGAGCATCTTTGTTAAGAAGCCTGATGGAGGTTTCCGGATGTGTACCGACTACCGTAAGGTGAATGAGGTCACGGTACGGGATACTTACCCTCTTCCACGTTTGGACGATATAGTGGACTTTGTGGGTAAGGCTCCTTTCCTTTTCAAACTAGATCTTCTTAAAGGTAACTACCAGGTACCTGTAACAGATAAAGTGAAGGAGATTTCTGCCTCCGTAATTCCAGGAGATCACTATCAATATACTGTGACCCCTTTCAGAATGCGGAACTAGCCTGCCACATTCCAATACTTGATCCATCAGTCTATTAAAGGTTTTGAAGACACAGCAGTTTACCCGGACGACATACCTTTAGTTTTTGATACGTAAGATCAACATATGTTCCGTCTTGAATCCCTCTTTGCTAGGTTCAGAACCTTTCAATTCGCTATGAACCTGAGTAAATACTCTTTTTGTTCAATCTATTATTACTTTTAAAGGTTATGAAGTAGGTAGTGACAAAGTTTTGGCTATTAAAAATGATTCCGTACCTGTAGATAAGAAGTCCCTACAAAAGTTCTTGGGAATGACAGATTTCTGCAGACGTTTTTACAAAAATTTTGCAGATGTGGTAGCCCCCCCAACTTCACTTACCAGTCATAAGAACAAATTCTGCTGGACCCCAACTTGTCAAAAGGCTTTTAACCGTGTTAAACGTCTCTTATGCGCTACATCCATTCTTTTGTAACCCGATTTTTCAAAACCCTTTGCATTACAGGTTGATGCTTATGCAGCGGATGTTGAGGCAGTGTTACTCCAAGCTTCTGGTGAGGGTGGTCTGCAACCTGTGCCGTGCTACTCAGCCAAATATCAGGCCTATCAGCCTGCTTACTCTATTATTGAGAAAGAAGCCCTGGTCCTGATACTTGTTCTGAAGCATTTTGATATATTTCTGTCCAGTACATCATATGTGGGTCACAGTCTTCAGTAACCACAATCTTCTGACGTACCTCAGCTCAATGAAGAACAAAAACACACGTCTAATGGCATGAGCCTTACGGATGTAGCCTTACAACCTCTCCATGCGCCACATAACTGGCAAAGATAATGTTCTGGCTGACCCCCTTTCCAGAACTTGATTTTGTTAAGATGTGCTAGGGACATCACTGGTAGTAAGGTTTTTTTGTTGTTGTTAAGGGACACTTGCTCCAATCCTCAAGTGTCTTGAAGCTATGTTAGTCATACTGTCTTCTGTCTCGCTGTAAGGCTGTCTGACTTGGAAATCCTTTGACTTGATCACTACCTAGTGATTTGGATGGTTGAGGGGAACGGCGGTTCCATTAGCATTCCATGCCATGATAGCACAGAACCCATCCCATGGAAGATGCTTAGTCCTGGCTATTAGAGCCTTTTTGAGGTGGGGTTGTGACGTGCTAACAGTATGTTACATTTTATTTGGCGTATGTCACACAGCCAAATAGGCATACCTCCGGACCAGTGAACCAGCTACCACAAATTTAACGAGAAGAAACACCATCATTATACCAGTACCTTGGTTCAACCCACCAGTCACAAGGAAACCTGCTAAAGCTGTGAAGTGACATTGGACACTCGTGAAGCAGCTTTGGCAGACTTACCTTCACTGGTGGATGCTACGGTTCTCACCGTGTCTTGTGCTAGCATTTTTGTCTCATTATACATAGCAGTATAATACTTTAAGAAATCCCGCACCTCCTTCTAATCTCCAAGCTAAGGATTCTCTGTATTATTTTCACACCACACATTGCTCTTAGACATGACATCTCCACAGCTTCCATCCTACTCCTTGTTGCAACATTCGCCACCCATGCTTCACACCCGAATACAAGCGTTGGTACCACTATACTCTCATACATTCCCAGCTTTGCTTCCATGGACGATGTTCTTTGTCTCCACAGACTCCTCACCTTTTTCCCCTCATTAATTTTTTGATTTACCTCGTCTTTCATAGACCCATCTGCTGACAAGTCTATTCCCAACATCTAAATATTTACATTCACTTCCTCCAGCATCCCTCCCTCCAGTCTGATATTCAATCTTTCATTACCTAATTTTTTGTAATCCTCCTCACCTTGCTCGGCGGAGTTCTGATGGTATCCATAGGCATCTTCCTTACGTGGTCTTAAATTAAACTTTTTGGTATACCGAGCATGGTCCACTCGGCAGTCTTAAAGGCTTCCCAGTTGTCAACTTTTGACTGTTCTGAGACTGAATGCAACCCAAAGAAAAAACTCCTTTCCTGGGTTCACTTTTAATTTCCTTCTTTTACAGCCCCATATATATATATATATATATATATATATATATATATATATATATATATATATATATATATATATATATATATATATATATATATATATATATATATATATATATATATATATATATATATATATATATATATATATATATATGTATATGTATATATATATATATATATATATATATATATATATATATATATATATATATATATATATATATATATATATATATATATATATATATGTCGTGCCGAATATGTAAAACTGGTCAATTAGAAAGAACTCATTTAAAATTAAGTCCTTTCTGAAATTTTCTCTTATACGTTTAAAGATATAATTTTTGCATTAATGTTAATGTAAAAAATTTTAATTTTGCACTAAAAGAATCTTAGAAAACTTACCTAACCTTATTATAACAAGAACAATTTATTTTAGCCTAACCCAACTAAATATATTTTAAATACGTTTACAATAATTTAATACTAAACAAACACAATCAAATATATTTTTTCGTTAGGTTCAGAATGATTTTGGCGAAATCATTGCATACACAAATTTTCACTTGTCCTATATGGCAAGATGAGCGTTGCTATTTAAGCCAAGATCGCAAGTTCTGCCTATTCGGCACGACATATATATATATATATATATATGTCGTGCCGAATAGACAGAACTTGCGATCTTGGCTTAAATAGCAACGCTCATCTTGCCATATGGGACAAGCGAAAATTTGTGAATGCAATAATTTCGCCAAAATCATTCTGAACCTAAATAAAAAAATATATTTCACTGTGTTTGTTTAGTATTAAATTATTGTAAACAAATCTATAATATATTTAGTTGGGTTAGGCTAAAATAAATTGTTCTTGTTATAATAAGGTTAGGTAAGTTTTGTAAGTTCCATTTGGTGCAAAATTAAAATTTTTTACATCAACATTATTGAAAAAAATATATCTTTAAATGTATAAGAGAAAATTTTAGAAAGGACTTAATTTTAAATGAGTTCTTGCTAATTGACCAGTTTTACATATTCGGCACGATATATATATATATATATATATATATATATATATATATATATATATATATATATATATATATATATATATATATATATATATATATATATATATATATATATATATATATATATCTTTCTTTCAACACACCGGCCGTATCCCACCGTATCACAACCACTGTGAAAGAGTAGTGAAATTCCAAGCGATTTCGTGACTACTCAATTGTCAAGGAACTATGAAAGTAATACATCAAAGGAAGGCAATTAAAGGGCTTAGACTACACCTCAGAGTCAACTCCCACAACAAAGAAACACCTGACGCGGGACAATACCGGACTCATAAGAAAAGAGGAACACTGCAGTAGGTCCGCTGGTCCAACTAGACAGGTCCTCACGACATCCCACTAACTAAATATTCTACCCAAGAAATAAGGTTTATTATTTGTCCAGTGTATTATTAAACTCTTCCAAAATTTTATTAATTATAAATGAATCTAATTTATATAAACCAAAGGAAATATTCATATTATTGTCAAAACTGCTTTTTATGAAACAAGATTCAATTATATTCCTGTCGACCATGGACTTGATTGATACTACCTTCTCAACTTTTTGAAAATCAATTGGATGGTTAAAATCTTTCGCATGAATAAATAGAGCATTGGAATCTTGTCCAGTTCTAATGCTATATTTATGTTGTTTTAATCTTAGTTCGAGACTTTTACCAGTTTGACCGTAATAAACTTTATTGTAAATTTTACAAGGAATCTTATAGACACATCCATCAGCATTTTGGGGGGAATTCTTTATCAAAAGTTTTTTTTTACTGTATCAAGATTTTTGAATACAACTTTAACATTAAAAGTCTTAAGAAGAGAAGGCATATCAACCAAGTTTTCATGGTAAGGAAGAACCAACATATTTTTAGTTGAATAAGGTCGGTTGTCCCTTTTTGGGTTGTAAAAAGTATTTCTTGCAATTTTAAATGATTTATCAATTACATTTCTCGGGTATTTTAGATCATTGGGTATTTCATAAATTTTGGATATTTCTTCATCTATGAACTCTGGACTACAAATTCGTAAAGCTCTCTAAAACATTGATGAGAAAACAGACAGTTTAACTTTATCTTGATGGGAAGAATAATAGTGGACATAGGAACAATTATTTGTGGGTTTTCTGTAAATTTTAAATTTGAATTCATTATTACTCTTAATAATTAAAACATCTAGAAAAGGCAATGAGTTATTTTCCTCAAACTCAACAGTAAAGTTTATAGAATGGGCTAAGCTATTTAATTTTCCAAGGAAATGGTGTATATCTACACTCCTGGGCATAAGACATAAAATATCATCAAGATATCTGAACCATTTAGCTCTATTAGGGAAGATTGTGTTAAGCAATCTTGTTTCAAAAAATTCCATGTATAGGTTACTAAGAACAGGTTAAAGAGGATTTCCCATTGCCATACCAAACTTCTGAGTGTAAAACTTATCATTAAATACAAATTTTGCATCAACAATGCAAAGTTTAATAAGTTTAATGATAGTAGGAACTGGCAATGGTAAATCATAATTAACGAGTTCTTCAGATAAGAAACTTATTAAATCATCAACAGGAACTTTCGTAAACAAGGAAGTAACATCAAAACTAACCATGTTAAAATCAAGGAGCTTAATTTATCAACTAAATCTATGTTGCTTTTAACATTAAAGGTCGAAATTTTACCAACCATATTGCTCAAAATGTCGACAGGCCATTTGGATAATTTATATGAAACTGATCCTATGGAGCTAATGATTGGTCTGACTGGATTCCCTGGTTTGTGTGTTTTTATTAGTCCATACATGTAAAGTAAAGATGGATTAGTGGAAGTAAATTGTTTAATTAATTCATCTTTGCCTTTTAGTAGAAGTTTTATTATTTTATTGAAATTGCTGTTAACGGTTTCTAGGGGATTTTTCCTAAGTTTAGAATAGGTTTCAGTATCATCTAGGAGATTATTCATTTTTTCTTGGTAATCGTTTTCTTTCATAATTACTATTGCATTTATTTTGTCTGCTTTAGTAAGGCGCAAATTTTTATTGTTATTAAGTGTATCATAAGACAGAATCTTTGAGGGCAATTGGGAATGTTTGGTTTTAACATAGAGCTATATACCATTCCTTTACTAATATTAATTTCATCAGTGGATAAATCAGAAAATTTTTCAAAGTTACAAAAGACTTTTGCAATTTCAACATTATTAAGTTTTTTTGAAGTTGTAAAACTTAGACCAAAACCTAGAGCAGCAGTTGTATTTTTGTCTAAAAATTCATCTGATAAGTTAATTACAAAATTGTTATTAGCATGCTTTGTCCAATCACTATTTTCAATTAAAATGTCTAATTTTCTTTGTAGTTTGTTATTGAGTTCATTACAAATTCTTCTGAGTTTATTATAGCAATGATCCAACATACTGTGTTTCCATTCTGATGGAATGGCCTGATTAAAAGAGTATTTTTTGTTTCTCAATATTTTGAAAGCTTCCTTCTCCTGTATTTTAGTAATTTCAATATGTTTCTGAAGAATAATTCTCATAAAATCATCAAAAGGACGATCTCTCATGTCAAGGATGATATTAGGTAAAGACACTTGGGCACAACTTGCTCATTTAAAAAATTTTTTAAAAAATTAAGTCATCAACATATCTGAACCATTTTGCTCTATTAGGGTGTCGTCCTCGCCCTTTAATTGCCTTCCTCTGATGTATTACTTTCATAGTTCCTTGACAATGTGAGTAGTCACGAAAGCGCTTGGAATTTCACTACTCTTTCACAGTGGTTGTTTTGCATATTTTAAAATCACCTGTTTACTGTGATCTTGTTGCATATATATATATATATATATATATATATATATATATATATATATATATATATATATATATATATATATATATATATATATATATATATATCGGTGGGAGACGGCCGACTTGTTGTGTATATATATATTTATTTATTTATTTATTTATTTCCAATTTGTGCACACATGTACAGATAAGAGCAGTGCCACTTATACTATGCATAGCATTACGGGCTGGCTTAAAATTAACTTAAGATTAACTGTGATTATTATTATTATTATAATCAAAAAGAAGCGCTAAGCCACAAGGACTTGTGTATGATTCAGTATATATAAACAGATTTAAAGCACAAGTCGACCGTCTCCCACCGAGGCGGGGTGACCCATAAAAGAAAGAAAATCCCCAAATAGAAAATACTTTCATCATCATTCAACACTTTCACCACACTCACACATTATCACTGCTTTTGCAGAGGTGCTCAGAATACAACAGTTTAGAAGCATATACGTATAAAGATACACAACATATCCCTCCAAACTGCTAATATCCCAAACCCCTCCTTTAAAGTGCAGGCATTGTACTTCCCATTTCCAGGACTCAAGTCCGGCTATATAAAAATAACCGGTTTCCCTGAATCTCTTCACTAAATATTACCCTGTTCACACTCCAACAGCTCGTCACGTCCCAAATGTCATTCGTCTCCATTCACTCCTATCTAACACGCTCACGCACGCTTGCTGGAAGTCCAAACCCCTCGCCCACAAAACCTCCTTTACCCCCTCCCTCCAACCTTTTCGAGGACGACCCCTACCCCGCCTTCCTTCCCCTACAGATTTATACTCTCCATGTCATTCTACTTTGATCCATTCTCTCTAAATGGCTTAATTTGAAATGAGTTTTTGCTAAATGACCAGTTTTACCTATTCGACATATATGTATGTATATATATATATATATATATATATATATATATATATATATATATATATATATATATATATATATATATATATATATATATATATATATATATATATATATATATAATGGGGATTTTCTTTCTTTTTTGGGTCACCCTACCTCGGTGGGAGACGACCGACATATATATATATATATATATATATATATATATATATATATATATATATATATATATATATATATATATATATATATATATATATATATATATATATATATATTGTTTTGGCACAATAACGCCCAATTAAGAACACCTACCAGGATTATCATCAACAGGCTGGTGTGTGAATATCTGCAGCTCGTTTTAGAAAGGGCCAGAAGACACTGCATTTCCTCTCTTCCTTCAGAATCAAGAAAAGTGTTGTGTATGTGAAGTCAGTGAGAAAACATAACGGTCACATAAAGGTAGGAGAGATCGGTGAGGGGAGGCTACATGAAGGAGGAGGAGAGAGGGAGGTTGAGGGGCAAAACTGTTCCCCCCTTTTCTCTTCCCCAAACAGGCGCGCATACACCATGTGCTCTTCTTACGATAATGGAGTGTTTGTTTACCGTGTGTGTATATGGAATTCATTACCAGAAGATATTAAAGTAACCCAGTCTGAAAATCAATTTAAGACTCTTCTCAAAAGCCACTTAATCACCCTAGACTAAACTAAATACTCAGTACACAGTCACCTTTGGTGAGTCACCTATGTTCTCCCACATCATAACTTCAACAATCACTTTGAACCTTTCATTCATCGTTGACAGTAATATAATTGAATCATTGTTTTCACAAAAAGCATTTTAGAATATATGAATATATATTTTGTCTTATACAAATTTTGATTCATTTATAATTAATAATCTACTGTACAACTATGAAATAATTACTATCCTACTGTACAACTATGATATACTCCTTAGTGTTAAGTAGTCTGTAAGTCAATAATGTTAAGTAGGCCCATAATGCCTAGGCATAATAGAGGCTCTCTTTGCACTGCAACCCACTATTGTATATACAAAATCTCAATGTACTGTTTGCAAAGACATAAAATAAATAAAATATATAAAATAAATAAATATAGTGCATAGTATGCGCATAGCATGTGCAGGGTATAGCAGTGTGTCGTTTATAGTGGGGTGCAGTGCACAGAGCATAGTGGTGTATAGTGACATGTCGTGGGAGCAGTGAATGTCCTACTCCGTCAGATCTGCATCACTCATCACACATCCTCCACATCTCTCCTCCACCACCCACCATGGGGACGGGAGACACCTCTCCTCCCCATACCACCACCACCATGAACCACATGCAGCATGTGCCACATCCCATTTTCCCTTCAGCCTGGACTTACCGCACAGTTTAATGTATGGCAGATGATGCAACCAGGCAGCCACAAAGCCAGAGAAATAGTGCACCTAACAACGAAAGAAGAGGCACATGTCAGGTGTGTGGAGAGTTTAGAACACGCAACAGGGATGGCCTTATTCGTGCACATAATGGATGTGCGGGATCACATATGCCCCCAGCAGAGAGCAGCCCACAGCCTCCACAGGCAGTTGACAATTTCAATGGCAACCTCCTCACCTGGGAAAACCTTCTGTTGGCATTCAGATCCACAGCTAGCGGTACCCTATCCCACATCCCTAAAGCGGCTCGTCCATGTGCAGCAGGGAAATTCACAGACCTTCTTAAGCAGGTGAATGAATGGAGGTTCCACTAACTTAGAAGCCTGAAGCACCAATAAAGCAAGGCGCAACCTACTCCTGTTCGGCAATGCCTGTCTCGCAGTTCCTCAAAGACGAGGCAAACTGCTGACCACATCAGTCATCAAGGCAGTGACCAACTACCCAAGAACAGATAATTGTATCCCACTACCCCATCATCGCAGGAATCACAGAGGTAGACCCAAGAAAAATTCCACTGAAAACGAGAAAATTTGCGCAGAGGTTAGCAAAAAAAATCGATGAAGGTAACACAGTGGAAGGAATCAGATTAATTACAAGTGACGACACTGTTGCTCCCAAAGATGAGACCACGGCCTAAGCACTAAAAGACATACACCCAACAAGGGACACCATAGTCGTCAACAACAACCCTGAGGAAAACCCCATCACTGAACAATTAATATTGCCAGAATCAGAAGTCTATAAGGCGATAGTATCTTTTCCAGCAGGATCTGTAGGAGGTTACACTGGAATTTGACCACAACATCTTAAAGTCCAGTACTCGTCACATCTGCATCCATTCTTCTCACCTAGTTAACAACTTTCGTCAACAACTACCTGGCTGAGCTGATCCCAGAAGAAATTAAACCTTTCTTTTTTGTAGCCTCATTATGCGCTATGAAGAAAAGGAATGGGGGAATCAGACCACTGCTGTTGGTAACACTTTTCGATGTCTCGTTGCCAAAGCAGCAGTAAAAAATATTCGCCTAGAAGCTGCCAGTTTACTCAGGGACCTACCAGAAGACAAAGCCGTAGTCAAACTTGATTTTAGAAATGTCTTTAATATGGTGAAGAGAGATGTGGTCTTGTCGGCCGTTCGGGATCGGTTTCCCAACCTTTTTTCCTTCATTTCAGCCAGCTACAGCAAACCCTCAATTCTTTTGATTGGTGAACATGAAATTCCCTCATCAGAGGGTGTTCAGCAGGGTGATCCACTCGCTCCACTTCTCTTCTGTTTGGCAGTAAGAGAACTAACTTCCAGCCTACGTAGCGAGCTCAACATCTGGTACCTGGATGATGGCATTCTGGCAGGTACTGAAGAGTCCATGTTAGAGGACCTACAACTGGTGAAGACACAGGGAGGAAACCTTGGGACTCATCCTCAATCCCTCCAAGTATGAAATCATCACAACGAGCCAGGAAATAATGCTGTGCGAACACTCCTCCCGGAAGTCTCCATCACCACTCTATCCAACAGTACCCTCTTGGGAGCACCGCTGGATCACCAGGCCATCGACACGGTCCTCAAGGACAAATTGAATAACCTGAAAAGAATGGAGGAGAAAATAAGCGATCTTGATGCTCATGATGCCCTGTATCTCCTAACAAGGTGTCTTACTATGCCAAGACTCACTTACTTCCTGAGACGTGCACCCTCTTTTGACAACCCAACACTCAACGAATATGACGCAAACCTGAAATCACCCTTGAAGAAGGCAATGAATCTGTCACTAGAAGATTAGCAATGGGATCAGGCAACCCTCCCAGTGCAACTGGGAGGTAGAGGGGTGCCAAATACGAAGACAGAAATGCAGGTAGCTTTACCTGCATTGCTGTCTTCGTATTTGGCATCAGGTGGATTAGTCAAGAAGATTGTCCCCGAACGCTTGAGAGACGCGGTAGGAGCTCAAAACACCAAGTTCACTGAAGCAGCAATGTGGTGGGACACCCTTGCGGATTCCTCCAGTAGACCAGTTCCTCCCAAAGAGCACAAACAGTCCCATTGGAACAAACTGATGATGAAAAAAATCGCCTACACAATGCTCACCAAGCTTCAGGAAAGGACAAAGCTCGTCTCCAAGCGGTGGAGGCACCACACTTATATTTCCTTAAAGCTGTTCCCAATTCCTCCCTTGGTGTTCGAATCGACCCATAGGCCATAGCAACGGCTGATCAATTCGGACTTCATGGTCTTGTGTGTCACACATCAGAAGGAAGTATACCAGACATGAAGTCAACGACATCATCAAGAGAAGCCTCGCCACAGCCCGTTGCCCAGCTCAACGGGAACCCCAGTGCAGAAGTCTGATGGAAGTCAAAAGCGTCCTGATGGAGCCACTATGCTACCCTCGAAGGATGGTAAGCAGATTGCCTGGGACTACAACTGTGCCGGCACAATGGCAGACACCTACTTGCCATACTCCGAAGTTGTTGGAGTTGCCAGCCACAGGGAGACCCAGAAGATCAGCAAATATGAAGACCTTCACCCATGCTATAACTTCATCCTTATGGGGTCGGAGACCTTTGGAGCATGGGACAAGTGTGCTCTAAAGTTCCTCAAAGAGCTGGGTGAAAAACTCATCTTTGAAACCAAGGGCCACAGGGCGACCAGCTTCCAACAGCAGAGTCTCAGTGTTGTGATCCAGAGGGAAAATACCTGCAGCATTCTAGGCACGCAGCCCACCGCCGGGGAGCTGGACAAAGTGTTCGAGATGTAGCTCTGAGTTGTTATCCATGTTGTCCTACTCCCTATTGTATTTTTGTCAATGTATTTTGTCTTCAAATAAAGTCAATGTAAAATATACTGGGTGGTAGAAGAAAACATTCACTTTCCATATATATATATATATATATATATATATATATATATATATATATATATATATATATATATATACTTATAGGTAGTAGGTTGGTAGACAGTAACCGCCCAGGGAGGTACTACCGTCCTGCTAAGTGATAATTGTTTTACATGATGGTAGGATTGCTGGTGTCCTTTTTTCTGTCTCATGAACATGCAAGATTTAGGTATACTTCTACTTATAGGTCACACTACACATGCATGTATATATACCCCTCTGGGTTTTCTTCTATTTTCTTTCTATATATTTTCTCTTATCTCCATATATTCTTCCTCCGTATACTAAAATATAGTATATATATTACTATAAAAGGAGAAACTTTCGTTTTTCCTTTTGGGTCACCCCGCCTCGGTGGGATATATATACTATATATATATATATATATATATATATATATATATATATATATATATATATATATATATATATATATATATACACTAATGATTATATATAAGGGATTTATATATAAGGAATTTTCAGTTGGAGAAATAAATGGGATTAGGT
>NC_091297.1:52265338-52273631 GCF_038502225.1 Cherax quadricarinatus
GTTGCCACATAGTCCATCATTTCTTGTACTGGTTTTCCTGTCAGTTCCCTCTCCCACTGAATGTCTTGCAGGAAGTTCCTCATGCCAGAGTCGTTCAAGGTGAATACAAGGTCCAGTCTTGCTGGTTCATCCTCTCCTCTCTCTCCCCCATGTTTTTGCAGTTTGGTTTTTCCCACCCTATTCCTGTTACTCTCTCCACTTGGAGCTCAACTATGTAGTCGAAGCACAGAACCACATGATCACTAGCTCCCAGGGGCCTTTCATGCATGATATCCTCGATGTCCGAACTACTCAAGGTGAATACAAGGTCCAGTCTTGCTGGTTCATCCTCTCCTCTCTCTCTCTGGTAGTGTCTCTAACATGTTGTTGCATGAGGTTTTCCAGTACCACATCCATCATCTTGGCTCTCCATGTTTTGCGACCCCCATGGGGCTCCAGGTTTTCCCAGTCAATGTCCTTGTGATTGAAATCACCCATAACTAGTAACTTTGCTCCTCCCATGTGTGCTCTCCTGGCCACCTCGGCTAGTGTGTCAACCATTGCTCTGTTGCTCTCATCGTATACTTTTCTTGGCCTCCTGCAGTTCTGTGGTGGGTTGTACATTACTGCAATTATCACCTTATGTCCCTCAGACTGGATTGTTCCTACTAAGTAGTCCCTTTCGCCCGTGCCATCCATTCCTTCCATTTTGTCAAAGCCCCACTGGTTTTTAATGAGCAGTGCAACTCCTCCTCCTCCTCTCCTCCCTCTGTCTTTCCTGAGGATTTGATATCCGGATGGAAAGATTGAATCTGTTATTATTCTGGTGAGTTTTGTTTCTGTGAGTGCTATTATGTCTGGGGATGTCTCCTTGATTCTTTCATGCCACTCCTCATACTTATTTGTTATTCCATCTGCATTTGTATACCACACCTTCAACTTCTTTTCTAAGACTGTAGTCTGGGAGGTGTATTGGGGTTGGGGAAGTGGGAGACCTGATAAGGAACTATGGGTGGTTGCTGTGGGGTGGAGTTTGTAATGCAGTGAGTGGGGGCATTGGATATGGCATGGGTATTTTGGTTTAGAGTGTTTGGTTGCACTGGGGTTGACCTGGTTGGGAGGCTTCTATAGGAAGTTGTGAGGAGGGCTGTATTTGATCTTCCTGGGTTTGGGATCTCCTGTCTGTCTCCTCCATCCCCTCTCTTTCCTCCTTTCGCCTTTGTACCATCTCTCTCAGTTTCTGCCTTTCTTCTTGTGTTCTGTCGTGGTCGAGATACACCTTCCTGTATGCTGGCATGTTCCTTAATCGTGCTTTCTCCTGCAGGATCCTGTTCCGAGTCGATTCTGCCTTGAAGGTCACTTTCACTGGCCGGGTTCTTTTTTTTACAAACCCCCCTATTCTCCGAAAATTTTCCAGCTGGGTCATGTTGTCTTCTCCTATTGCTTTTATGATGCTTTCAAATGCTTTTTTTCTCCTTGTTTTCTTGCTTCATATGTTTCCCCTTCAGCTTCCTGGAGCCCATACACAAAGACTGACCTCCCCCTTTCATTCTCCCACTGCACATCCTTGTATATCCACTCATTCAATTTAATTTCCTCCATTGCAGCTTTCCTTTCTTCAGTTTCACTAGCTAATGTACTCGGGATCAGTGGCCTGTCATTTTCCTTTCTCGGCTTTTCCTGGGCTCTGCTGTGGTCTGTTAGGGCCTCCATATATAGGTTAGTTCTTTCATTTACTACAGTCTCCTTTGATAGAGCTTCTACATGCAGTTTTGCTCCTTCTTTCCCTACAGTCCCCTTATTTGTGACTGAGGTAGCAGTCTCTATTGTGAATCCCAAAATGTTCTTTAGTTCTTTAGGCTGTTTCAGATTTTTCAGTTCCTCTTCTAAACTCTGTATCCTAGCCTATGGTGCTTTGACTTGCACCTCCCTCTTCCTGCTTTCCATATCTATCCTCTCTTCCATTCTCAAGCTAAGTTCTTCTAGTTTCTTTTCCCATTCATGTTTCCTTTTTATGAGCTCTGCTGCACAATCTTCCTTTGCAGATTTCTCCTCCTGTCTCTTGGTTTTCCTTCCTGCTCTCTGGCAACCCATCTTTTGCTTTATTTTGATTGCCTCAGAGTGGAAAACCTATGTAATTCTGTGTGTTAGGTTAGTAGTGTGTTTGTTAGAGTGTGGGGAGGGGGTGAAGGTAGAGGAGGAACTGTGGCTATGTGGGAGAGGGGTGGGGAGGGGAATTTAGGGGGGAATATGGATAGTGGGAAGGAGGGAGAAGCAAGTGGGTGAATTGGAGAGGGAGAGGGGGGAGGAGGGAGTTGTGGGGAGGGGGAGGGTGAAAGAGGGAGGCGAGGGATCAGGGGAAGGAGTGAGAGGTTGATGGGGAGGGGGGGAGTGTATGTGTGAGTCTGTATGTGTGTGTGTGTGTGTGTGTGTGTGTGTGTGCGTGTGTGAGCGTGTGTGTGTGTGTGTGTGTGTGTGTGTGTGTGTGTGCGTGTGTGTGTGTGTGTGTGTGTGTGTGTGTGTGTGTGTGTGTGTGTGTGTGTGTGTGTGTGTGTGTGTGTGTGTATGTGTGTGTGTGTGTGTGTGTGTGTTCAAGAATCCACAGAGAAATTTTGCTCATTAGAAAAAAGTTCGATATTCGCCAGTCTATAATGTGCTTAATTATGCGAACCGGAAAACTTCGGTAAAATCTTCCGATTTTTTTGAATCTTAATAACCATCATTACTGAACGTGACGATTATGCTTGTTTGTCTTCATTATTACCTTATTACATGAAGGAAATAAATTACCTGGTGTATAGTGCAATGGAGTATTTATTATATAGCAGCATTGGAGAACCCATGCGGGTTTATGTAGGTTGGTTGATTAATGTGGGAGAGGACGGAAGGTTTTAACCTGTCAATTACACGAGGGTCATCAAGACTGCATGTAGCATCTCCTTCACAAGACAAGAATACTTTCAGTCCTAAAATCGGGATTAAATTCAACTCTCGGTGTATGGACACTTAGAGACATATACAACTCGGTGAGCATAGCCTGATGATATAGTGTATTTTAGGCGAATAATAATAACAATAATAACATTATTCACAATAACATTAATAACAATAACAAAAGTGATAATAATCAGGTACCTGTAGTAGTACATTTTAGTGATAAAATACTCTGGGTTGCTTGTCAGTCACTGAACTCTACGGATCTCCGCCTCCGTGTTTCATTACATAATTACAAGTTAGTACTCAGAACACCGTTATTCCCTCATAAATAATTTTTCCTGACTTGGAATTTGGGATTTCGTGATGTGGATGAAATGAGAAATGTTCTGTTTGAAATTTTAATTTTTGCTTTACATGAACATTTCTATATATAGAAATGTTCCATAAAAGTCTTGTTCCTATGTACACAATTATTCTTCACATCAAGATAGAGTTAAACTGACGGTTTTCTTATCAATGTTTTTGACAGCTTTGCGTATTTGTATTCAAGAGTTCATAGATGAAGAAATATTCAAACTTTATGATATATATATATATATATATATATATATATATATATATATATATATATATATATATATATATATATATATATATATATATATATATATATATATATATATATATATATATATATATATATATATATATATATATATATATATATATATATATATATATATATATATATATATACAAACACTGATCTCTGGCTGAAGGAGACTCGAACCTACGAACCTTGAAACTAGGTACGCAGTGCTGTACCAAACTCACCACACTGGACCAATACCTTGGAGACCAGCTTGTTCCAAGGTTCGTAGGTTCGAGTCTCCTTCAGCCAGAGATCAGTGTTTGTGTATATTTCACCTGCTCTTGCGAATTCCTTGCATTGTTAAAATCTCTAGTAACGCTGATGCATGCAGGGGATGAGATGAAAAGGGGGTTTAGTTATAGGTAATACATATTTTAAGAAAAAGAGGGTAAATAAGTATACAAGATATGATGTAGGGCGAAATGACAGTAGTTTGTTGGATTATGTATTGGTAGATAAAAGACTGTTGAGTAGACTTCAGGATGTACATGTTTATAGAGGGGCCACAGATATATCAGATCACTTTCTAGTTGTAGCTACACTGAGAGTAAAAGGTAGATGGGATACAAGGAGAACAGAAGCATCAGGGAAGAGAGAGGTGAAGGTTTATAAACTAAAAAGAGGAGGCAGTTAGGGTAAGATATAAACAGCTATTGGAGGATAGATGGGCTAATGAGAACATAGGCAATAGGGTAGAAGAGGTATGGGGTAGGTTTAAAAATGTAGTGTTAGTGTTCAGCAGAAGTTTGTGGTTACAGGAAAGTGGGTGAGGGAGGGAAGAAGAGCGATTGGTGGAATGATGATGTAAAGAGAGTAGTAAGGGAGAAAAAGTTAGCATATGAGAAGTTTTTACAAAGTAGAAGTGATGCAAGGAGGGAAGAGTATATGGAGAAAAACAGAGAGTGGTGAAGCAATGTAAAAAGAGAGGAAATGAGAGAGTGGGTGAGATGTTATCAACAAATTTTGTTGAAAATAAGAAAAAGTTTTGGAGTGAGATTAACAAGTTCAGGAAGCCTAGAGAACAAATTGATTTGTCAGTTAAAAATAGGAGAGGAGAGTTATTAAATAGAGAGTTAGAGGTATTGGGAAGATGGAAGGAATATTTTGAGGAATTGTTAAATGTTGATGAAGATAGGGAAGCTGTGATTTCGTGTATAGGGCAAGGAGGAATAACATCTTGTAGGAGTGAAGACGAGCCAGTTGTGAGTGTGGGGAAAGTTCGAGAGGCAGTGTGTAGAATGAAAGGGGGTAAGGGAGCCGGGATTGATGGGATAAAGATAGAAATGTTAAAAGCACGTGAGGATATAGTTTTGGAGTGGTTGGTGCAATTATTTAATAAATGTATGGAAGACGGTAAGGTACCTAGGGATTGGCAGAGAGCATGCATAGTTCCTTTGTATAAAGGCAAAGGGGACAAAAGAGAGTGCAAAAATTATAGGGGGATAAGTCTGTTGAGTATACCTGGTAAAGTGTACGGTAGAGTTATTATTGAAAGGATTAAGAGTAAGACGGAGAATAGGATAGCAGAAGAACAAGGAGGCTTTAGGAAAGGTAGGGGGTGTGTGGACCAGGTGTTTACAGTGAAACATAAGTGAACAGTATTTAGATAAGGCTAAAGAGGTCTTTGTGGCATTTATGGATTTGGAAAAGGCGTATGACAGGGTGGATACGAGGGCAATGTGGCAGATGTTGCAGGTGTATGGTGTAGGAGGTAGGTTACTGAAAGCAGTGACGAGGTTTTACGAGGATAGTGAGGCTCAAGTTAGAGTACATAGGAAAGAGGGAAATTATTTCCCAGTAAAAGTAGGCCTTAGACAAGGATGTGTGATATCACCGTGGTTGTTTAATATATTTATAGATGGGGTTGTAAGAGAAGTAAATGCGAGGGTCTTGGCAAGAGGCGTGGAGTTAAAAGATAAAGAATCACACATAAAGTGGGAGTTGTCACAGTTGCTCTTTGCTGATGACACTGTGCTCTTGGGAGATTCTGAAGAGAAGTTGCAGAGGTTGGTGGATGAATTTGGTAGGGTATGCAAAAGAAGAAAATTAAAAGTGAATACAAGAAAGAGTAAGGTTATGAGGAAAACAAAAAGTTTAGGTGATGAAAGACTGGATATCAGATTGGAGGGAGAGAGTATGGAGGAGGTGAATGTATTCAGATATTTGGGAGTGGACGTGTCAGCGGATGGGTCTATGAAAGATGAGGTGAATCATAGAATTGATGAGGGGAAAAGGGTGAGCGGTGCACTGAGGAGTCTGTGGAGACAAAGAACTTTGTCCTTGGAGGCAAAGAGGGGAATGTATGAGAGTATAGTTTTACCAACGCTCTTATATGGGTGTGAAGCATGGGTGATGAATGTTGCAGCGAGGAGAAGGCTGGAGGCAGTGGAGATGTCATGTCTGAGGGCAATGTGTGGTGTGAATATAATGCAGAGAATTCGTAGTTTGGAAGTTAGGAGGAGGTGCGGGATTACCAAAACTGATACACGAAAGGAGGCACTGACCAGGGAAGTGGAAACTATCGAACTTAAGTTAAATGACTCTTACAGAAATCAAAAGAGACAGAAGGAGCTTAAAGCTATTAGTGAAATTGAAAGAAATTCGAAATATTTCTTTTCATATGCTAAAAACAAGGCAAGTACCACATTGAGTATCGGGCCCTTATTCAGACAGGATGGGACTTACACAGATGACAACAAGGAAATGAGTGAAATACTGAATTCCCAGTACGACTCTATTTTTTAGTGAGCCACTAGTCTGAGGATCGACGACCCAAATGATTTCTTCATGAATGAGCCTCAAAACTCCAAGAATGTATGCCAGATTTTCGACATTACCCTAACTCCGATAGACATCGAAAAAGCCATTGACAACATGCCCATGCACTCAGCCCCGGGCCCAGACTCGTGGAACTCTGTATTCATTAAGAACTGCAAGAAACCCCTCTCGCGTGCTCTAAGTACACTATATGGGAGGAGCTTGGACATGGGTGAAATTCTACAGTCACTTAAAACAACGGATATAGCCCCACTCCATAAAGTTGGCAGCAAAGCATTGGCTAAGAACTATAGACCAATAGCTCTAACGTCTCACATCATAAAAATCTTTGAAAGATTGCTAAGAAGCAGGATTACAAATCACCTGGATTCCCAAAATCTGCACAATCCAGGGCAACTTCGGTTCAGGGCAGGTCGCTCCTGCCTCTCACAACTACTGGATCACTATGATATGGAGTTGGATGCACTGGAAGAAAATCAGAATGTAGATGTAATATACACAGAGTTTGCAAAAGCATTTGACAAATGCGATCATGGCGTAATAACCCACAAAATACGTGCTAAAGGAATAACTGGGAAAGTGTGGTGATGGATCTTCAACTTCCTAACAAATCGAACACAAACAGTAATGGTCAACAGAGTTAAATTGAAGGCTGCAATAGTGAAGAGTTCTGTTCCACAAGGCACAGTACTCGCCCCCATCTTATTCCTTATCCTCATATCAGACATAGACAGAGATATACACCACAGCACCGTATCATCCTTTGCGGATGATACTAGGATCTGCATGAGGCTGTCCTCTACTGAGGACGCGGTTAACCTCCAAGAAGATATAAACAAAGTTTTCCAGTGGGCAACGGAAAACAATATGATGTTCAATGAGGACAAATTTCAACTACTCCGTTATGGAAAACTGGAGGAGATAATAACTAGAACAGAGCATATATTACAAACTCTTGCCATACAATAGAGCGGAAAAATAATGTAAGGGACCTGGGAGTAGTAATGTCTGAAGATCTCACTTTCAAGGATTACAACAGTGCCACGATCACAAGTGCAAAGAAAATGATAGGATGGATAATGAGAACGTTCAAAACGAGAGATACCAAGCCAGTGGTGATCCTTTTCAAATCACTTGTTCTCTCTAGGCTGGAATACTGCTGTACATTAACATCTCAATTCAAAGCAGGTGAAATTGCAGATCTAGAGAGTGTACAGAGATCCTTTACTGCACGTATAAGTCCTGTCAAGCACCTTAACTACTGGGAACGCTTGGAAGCACTTGACTTGTACTCGTTGGAACGCTGGAGGGAGAGATATATCATAATCTACACTTGGAAAATCCTGGAAGGAATGGTTCCAAATCTGCACAGAGAAATCACTCCCTACGAAAGTAAAAGATTGGGCAGGCGATGCAAAATGCCCCCAATTGAAAGTAGGGGCGCCATTGGTACACTAAGAGAAAACAACATAAGTGTCCGGGGCCCAAGACTGTTCAACAGCCTCCCATCAAGCATTAGGGGAATTACCAATAAACCCCTGGCTGCCTTCAAGAGAGAGCTGGACAGATACCTAAAGTCAGTGTCGGATCAGCCGGGCTGTGGCTCGTACGTTGGACTGCGTGCGGCCAGCAGTAACAGCCTGGTTGATCAGGCCCTGATCCACCGGGAGGCCTGTTCATGGACCGGGAATAACCTCTAGGTAACCTCCAGGTAACCTCCAGGTGTGGCAAATGAATGATTTGACACGACCCGACCCGATCCAGCTCGACCAGATGCTTTTGAGAAGCTAATGACTTTTTCCCTGTATAAGATAGAGACATAATTCCTTTTGAATATGATAGTCTCATGAAATAAATTATGTTACTAAGTGCTTCAGGGACACGAGTGCGTAGTGCCAGAAATATTGAGTAATATTGGAATAGAGATAGTCAGCCCACAAGCAGATG